>NC_052053.1:91814936-92044936 GCF_903992535.2 Arvicola amphibius
AGAAAGCACACGCCCGGGGATGGCAAGTCCAAGAGTTTTCTCGTGGAGAGCTGGAACTCACTTTAAACGCTGGGCTCCTGGGCTCTTCCTCGGAAATAGGAAGTGAGTATTACTGGAGGCGGGTGAGGCAGTCAATCTCTGAAGTCCAGGCTAACTTCCCCCTCTCATCTTCCTGCTCCTCCGGCCTCTCAGGGCTGAGATTACGTGCACGTGCCACTAGGCCAGCCCAGATAAGTAGTAGCTCTGTTAGTTTTCAAGAGGGAAACAAGCCCAGAGGTTCAGCAATTTCTGTTAGGCTCTGAAGCCTGGACATTTCCCAGGCCTTGGGTCGTCCCTGCCTAAGGCGGGTACGGAGGGAGTGCACAAGCCTCTCTAAGCCAGAGGGGGTGGGAACCACCATAGCTTTAAAGGGCGGTTCTCTGGGAGCTTCGGGGCACAGGGCGCAACTGCTCGAGCAGGGTCCCCCGGAAGCACCAGCGGGTGCGCATCCTCTCTGCTGGACCAGCGAAGCGGTTGCTGGGCCCCGCCGGACTAAGGCACTGGGCCTAGAGACCCCCCCTCCCTTCCCTCTTCCCCCGCGTCGCTCCGGAGATGGCGCTGCACGTGCGGTGACTGCGCCCAAGCCCTGAGGGTCCCATCCCTGCGTCCCGCATCTCTCATCTCTCGGGGAAAGCATGGAGCGCCCAGAGCTGGAGCTGATCCGGCAGAGCTGGCGGGCGGTGAGCCACAGCCCTCTGGAACACGGCACTGTCCTGTTCTCCAGGTGAGCGCTGCCGGGCCCCAGGGTGCGAGTGGAGGGGGGACTGGCAGCAGGGGACTTGTCCCGAGAGGAGCAGAAACGCCCCCCTCCCCCGCGCGCCTCCGGTTTGCAGTGGTGCTCCGGAGAGAGGGGTGTGTGCGTGGCGACAGGTGGTGCCGTCCCATCTGCTCTTCCCAGTTAGCGGCTCCCACCTGAACTGATTGGGGGCTGCAGGGGTCCATTACCCGCACCCACCGATAGGGCAGGTGGATGCAGTGCCCTCTGCTCTACCCTGTGATATCCCAATGGGTAGTGACTGCAGGGTCGCTCACAGCAGTGGGGCCAGCAGGAGGAGACGAGTGACCCAAGGTCAGCTGGGATGTGCAGGCACCTAGATAGGTGGGACAGGCTCCCAAGCCCATCCACCCCCCCTCGAGTGGAAGGAGGCCACGCTGTCCTGGCCCAGGTGAACTCACGCCCAGTCACCAGCAAGATAAACCCTTCTGAGGAAAACACAGGCTTAGAACCAGAGAAGCTCCAGAAGAGGGACGACAGGCATCCACTCTCACCACCCGGAAGAGAGGGAGAGGATGGGTGGGTATCTACAGAAGGATGGGTGGTTTTCAGCCTCACCTCGGGCGCTGCCAACACCACAGGGCCGCACTCCCTCTCTCATTGCAGATCCCTAAGCCAGTCCAAAACTTTGGAACAAGACTTTTGCAAAACCTCTTGTAGTTGAAAAGGGAATAAATTCAGTTACACACACACAAAAAAGTGACATAAAAATGCAAGCTCTCCCCAGTGAGGCTGACATTTTCTGGCTGTGCTAACTGTATTTTTTCAAAATCTCCATGCTCCTCCCCCAACTCCCCATCTCCTCACCCCGCTACTCCAGTACCCACTATGGCTTTACTGTGTGACTTTAGGCAGCTTGATTAGCCTCTCTGAGCTTCTGTTTCTGCTTAAAAGAATGGGAGATGCACAACTCCAGTTAGCTAATAAATGCGTAGTGCTCAGTAGTGCAAGGCTGTGCTTGTGCTCTTCTTGTCACCACGCAGCTAAGCCTCCTCATATCTGAGGACATTGGGAAGTTTCGATCCAAAAGGGAAATCTCCCCCTAGATTTTGGTTTGAGATTTCTGCTTGTCCCAAACTCAGCCTCTCGGTTGTCTAGGGAGGAGCTATGGTCTGCCAGGTAATGTGAGAGGTTGGGGACACAGAGTCCTCTGGAGGGTGCCCAGAAAAGGGATGAGGGGATGTTGACTAAGCTGGCAGTGCCTCGTTAGGAATGTACTGCGTCTTTCTTCTGAGCTGCCAGAGTCTGCTCCATTGCAGCTCGCTGCTGATGACACTGCCCCCAACCCGCAGGCTCTTCACCCTGGAACCGGACCTGCTGCCTCTCTTCCAATACAACGGCCGCCAGTTCTCCAGCCCCGAGGACTGTCTCTCTTCCCCAGAATTTCTGGACCACATTAGGAAGGTGAGGGATACAGAGCCATGGGGTCTCAGATCTGCAGAACATTGTCTTGGTAGGGAAGAAGAGTATTTGGGATATGAAAAACAGCTTTGTGGCGCGCGCGCGTGCGCATACACGCACACGCACGCACGCACGCACGCACACTCCATTCCGGTATCTCTGGACTGGACCCCGCCTCCTCCCCCATTCTTTCCTCAAGCCAGCTGGCCCCAGCCTGGTACATGGCTCCCAGTCTTGTCCTCTGGCTCCCATGGATGGTATCAGTGGATCTTGATCAATTGGAGTGGCCTGCCTATGAAAACTAGGCTGGGCTCATGATCTCCACCGCACCTCAGTTCGCCCTGTTCTAGGCAGGCAGTATTGTGTTTTGCAGGTAGGTTGCAAGTTTTGAAATCCTCAAAACAGAATTTTGGTCGTCGAGCTGCCACATATGGAATACTTACCGTCTACAGACTTTGGCCGCCTGCCACCTCGGCTCCTGGGCAACAACATTCTAAAAGCCTCCTTGGTTGAGAAGTCTGGGCTCTAGGAAGGCAGTAGTATTGTGTTGGGCGCTCTGTATCCCTCACAGGTGATGCTGGTGATTGATGCTGCAGTGACCAATGTAGAGGACCTGTCTTCTCTGGAGGAGTACCTGGCCGGCTTGGGCAAGAAGCACCGGGCTGTGGGAGTGAGGCTTGGCTCCTTCTCGGTGGGTAATGGGGTTCTTTCTTGCTCCAGAACTGCAGGCGCCACTCTCTCCCAGCCATCCCCCACCAAAATCCATTGCCCCCCCCCATCACCACTTCCTCAGAGGACCAGAAATAGGGGCTTGCTTTAGTGACTTGCCTGCGCTATGTGAGTAACACTGTCCCAACCCCTCAGAGCCTCAGAATTCTCTTTAATACGGCTTCTTTAAGAAGGCCTGGCGGCCCTTGGCTTCCATTGATTAGATCATCTTTCTATAGGTATCAAACCACCTCCAGAGTCCTCCCTTAAAGCAGTTTCTGAGTCCTTGTGGCTAGACTTAATTCGTCCTCTGGAGTCTGGTTGGAGTCCTCTGTGTACTGAGTCCAGCTTCACTGGGGCTAGGATGTCTAAGGGAACCTGTGAGCTTTTAAACCTCCCTCATGCTAGCTAAATCTCAGCAAAGAAGGACTGCTACCAGGAAACCAAGCCTCAGTGGGCAAGAGATTATAAAACCTCTGCTGGCGCCACTGCCGCTAACGGTCCCACTGGCCGGAACCAGTCACAAGGGGGTGGTCTTAATTGCCTCTCCGTCTGGGCATTTTCACAGTGCCTGATCCTTAGGAGAGATTCAGAAATCCACGTGGGATAAACAAACCTCATTTCAGTTGCTGGATAAGGCGCCCTGTGCGCAGCTGCCGTGCTGAGAGCTTTCGCAGAACCTGGGGTTTTTGTTCTCCGTTTTACTCATGAAACAGCTGAGACTCTCAGGAGCGGTAGTGGGGGGGGGGGGGGGCGGACTGCGCCGGGCCATCCAGGCCATGAGTGCTGGTCAGAATGTGAACTCACGCCTACTTGACTGCACAATATGGGATTTTTAATCTCACGGCCGCCGCCTTGCAGGTGGGGAAACTGCGATCTGCAGGCGCTGGCATAGTTGGGTCTGAGCGGTTTCCAGGCAATGCACAGGGAGGTTGCAAAGACAGGAGTGAGATGAATGCTGTATCCGCCGAACATCCTCAAATCTCAAGGGAAAGGTGGGCGCAGGGTGATGCTCAAGGTTACACTTGGGAAGCATGAGCCCTGTGTGGAAGAGGAGAAAAGCCTGTGTACCCTTTCTGGCCCAGGGCTTCAGCTTTCTCCCCTGTAAATGGAGAGACGCTTTCCCGCGACTAAGTACGGCTTGCTTCCGCAGACAGTGGGCGAGTCCCTGCTCTACATGCTGGAGAACTGCCTGGGTCCTGACTTCACACCGGCCACAAAGGCTGCCTGGAGCCAACTCTACGGAGCTGTGGTGCGAGCCATGAGCCGAGGCTGGGATGGGGAGTGAGAGAAGAGCCAGCATCCTCACCTACTTGTCTGTCTGTTGATCTGTCTGTAGTAGCCTCAGCCCCTCCCCCAGGGTTTCCCTGCACCTTGGCCTCTGTCCCCTTGGCCATCCTAGAGAGGTGATGGGAGAGGACTCTGTCTCAGTTCCTGGTCAACTGCAGAGAGGTGGGATTTTCCCTCCAGAGGGGCCATTGGGCTCCCCTACTCCCCATAGGTGCACCCCTGCATGTCTGGTTAGCTCTCGCCATGAGACAGAAGTAGTTTGGGTACTGAGGTGGCATGGGAGTTCTTCTCAGAGAAGCCTCAGCCTACGGCGAGAGTAAAGTGAGTAGGCTTCTAGAACCTTCTACCAGTCTGCTCAGTCTCTCAGATGCTTTCCTGCCAGGCTGTCCAGGCTGTTTACTTTCCAAAACTGAAGAGAAGGACCAGCTTCAGTGTGGCTGGGGATCTCAGGCAAGAGGAGCAGGGAAGATTGTGTTCTTCCGTGGCAGTGGCCCCAAGTCTCAGCTGCTCAGATGTCCCATACAAAACTTCCTGTGCCCTTGGTTCAGCATTTCTGGTAAAAGCACCCCAGTGTTCTTTCTGGGGGGGGGGGGGAAAGAACCAAGCTGGCCAGACAAAACTGAGAGGCTAGTAGGGCAAGGAGGAGTGACCTCATCCCACATGGCCCTGAGCTGCAGGACTCTTCCTGCCACCCTAGTCCAGCAGGGCTGAATCTTGTCTCCCCATCCTCCTCTGCTCACTTAGCTCCCTCCAGCTGCAGGCGCCCAACTCTGTGTTTAACCCTTGAGGTGAACGCATGCCTGGGCAGAGAAGCAGGGGAGATACAGTGGGAAAGGCCTTTGTTCCTGTCCCCAGTCACCCACACTTTCTTACTCTGTGTCACGGTTCTGTAAGCTCACAAGAAATAAACATGTTCTGTGTGCTGACCCTCCATGCCTGGTTTTTCTGTGGGCCTTGACTTGTGCCAGATGAGACTACAGAGTCCTGGGGCTCAGATCAGGATTGGGGTGCTGGGGTTGGCAGGACCAAGGCCTGAGCAGGTGGAAAAGGAAGAGGTCTGGAAGGGAAGGCCAGAGGCAGCGGCGGTGGAGGAGCTGTCGTGGTTTTGGGGTTCAGACTGTCTATGAGGCCACCAAATCCAGTTCTCTTCTCTGGGCACACACTTGAACCAGCTTCCTTTAAACAGATGGGACAGGGGACAGTTCTAACAGTAGCCCGTGTGGATACTGGGAACACTTCCACACATGCTACACCCATCTTCAGGTGTCCACTCGTTCCCCATGCTCAGTCATTCACCGGCTTAAAGCAGAGTTAGTTCACAGTGGCCTTGAAGGCCACTTAGTGGAGGCATCCCGCCCCCAGCATTGCCCATTTAGAATTCAGTTTGGAAGTGATATAACCTTCTCTTGTGCGTGGGGTGGGGAGTGGTTTGTATTTGAGTGGGACAGTTTTGAATGCTTGCTGCCTAGCTTGTGACAACAATTTTGAAGGCAGTGGGACCTTTAGAAGGTGGGATCTGGTTGGTCAAAGTAGGCACTAAGGGCGCCTCAAATGTGGAACCTGATCCCTGGTTCTGGTCCACCAGGAGATGAAGACACAGCCGTGAACTCTGCCATGTCTTCCTGCTGTGATGGCCTGAGATCTTCTGAAACCATGAGACGGAATGAATATCTCCTCCTATGTTGTTTCTGTCAAGCACTTTGTCCGAGTAACACAAAGATAAATAAGAGTCACATATGACACATAGCATGCTTATTCCTCAAGGGAAGTAGCCCATGGGTCTGGGGTCGGGGACACTTTGGAACCTAATGGAAGAGCACAGCATGAAAAGTAGGCATTGCATGAGCAGGTGGCTTGGTTTTCTCAGAGGCTCCAGAACTGCAGCTGGCCTGGGAACAGAGAATGTCTTAGGGCAACTGCCCTGTTCTGGGGCTTCTCCTTTTCAGTACAAATAGGGGGCAGCTGGTGCCAGCTGGTTGTGCATGCTGTCAGCTGGGCAGTCTTCTCTGCTCAGCTCCAATGGCAAGGCTTGGGGAGCTGCAGTGGGGCTGCAGACATTGATTTAGGTATCCTGCTGGAAATCCTGTCTCCACTGTTGTGCAGAAAGCATTTTCTCCAGGCCAGCAGACTGCAGTGGTCCAGGATCTTGTCCCCTCCCAACATGTCCTCCCCCATGTGACCTAATGACAGTTAGGCCTCAGTTATCTATGCCAGTCTAATGATGCCCACTCGGGTGACCAGGATGAACTGGCTTAGCAAAAGTCCAACAGTCTTCTCTGTTGCAGGATATCTGATCATACTGTGAAACTCCGAGACTATGTTAATAAAATTAACCTTGGATCAGGGAGTGGAGCCAGTGACTAGCTGACAGGAATTAGCCATAGAGAGGATGGAGGAGCCAGGAATAGGGATAGAGAGATGCACAGGACGGTGTAGAAAGAGACTTAAGAGATTCATGGTCTTTTTGTTTTGGGACACGTGGAGAGATGCTTCTCTTACTGGGTCTTCAGCCGAAGATCAGTTGGTTGCTTCTCGGCTTCTCTGATCTAGCAGGTTTTCACCCCAACATCTGACTCCTGAATCTTTATTGGTAAATAGAACATTAGAGAGTTAGTTAAAACTTACATTTGGTGGCCCTGGCCAAGCCTCGGTCTGAGTGGCAGGGTGTTGATGTGGGGCCATGGGGCGCAGAGAGTAGTTAAAATATCAGTAGATTCAGGCGTGACCACTAAGCTGAGAAAAAAACCACTTCTCTGACGCATGTCTTGAGCCAGCACACATAGGTGCTTGACCTTAAATACACTACGTTTCCATGTCTTTGTCTGTGAAAGGACTGCCCCTCCTCCTCCCTCTCTAGTTCCCACTCCTTTCCATTTCTTGGTTAGCAAAATTCTTCAGAAGAGTAGCCTTCTGGATACTGTGGTCATTTCCAAACTTTATAAGCGAATGGGGACTTACCACAGCCAGATTTTGTCACCACTCTCTGCTCTGATTGAAGCCACTTTCCATCTTGTCCAGCTCAGGGGTCATGTCTTAGCCTTTCTCTGGCTGTTCTGCTCAGCAGCACTTAGAGTTGATCAGTCCTTAATGTTTAAACTTCTTATGAAAAGACATCACCAGCTGCAAAATCCAGGGAGTCCCGAGGCCACATGGACTCCCATCTAGCACCACCTCAAGGCTGGCCCTTCCCTGCTTTCTCTTTGCCAGAGAAATAATTACGATAGCAGGGGGTGGTGCTAGAGCATCCCTGTCTGGATTCCAGCTCCCCTAATGTCTCAGAATCATCTGTCTGCATCTGGTCCATGCTTTGCATTTAAGTCTTTCAAGTCTTTCTGTCTATACCAGATCCTCCCCCTCCCTTTTTTTTTCCGTTGTCTCATGGGAGAAACCAGGTCGTCTGTTGATCGTATGACCAGCATCCTCCACTTGGCTGATGTTTTGTAGTGGTCTGTCACAGTTCTGTCGTGAGTGGTGAGCCCTGCGGCTCCCTCCCTCCTCACTGAGCCCCTCTTCTTTAGGTCCTCATCACAGCCCCTCCCACTGCCTTGCAGACTCTTCTCTCCTCCCTGTGTTGGCTCAGCCTCTGGGCTTCCTCCTCAACCATGCTTTCTCTCTTCGCAGTCTTGGCCAGTGCCTTAAATATCAGCCTAAATGACCCTAAGGTTTAAAGGTCCCCAGCCTAACTTCCATACCCAGCCAGTCACATCTCCAATGTAGCGTGACCAGATGCACATGCCCCAGGCATCTTCTTCCCAGACTTCTCTGTCTCCTGTATTACTATCACAGAATTGTTCTGGCTAAGATCTTAATGTTGTCCTGGCTTCTGGATTGCTCCCTGACCCCCTCTCTCCACACAAGACTCTTTGGCCCCTGTGACCGCATGCTACCCCACTTTTGTCTTCATTCTCTGCCCCATCCTGAGTGACTACATCCCCTCTCACAGAGTCCCAGTTGGAATTTCTGCTCCCCGCTGGCCATGGTATTCACCTCAGTGTATGAGGGTGTCTTTAGTTAGTATGAAGGGCTGGAAGGGGGAAGGAGGAAGAGCTCTTCCAAGGGTACAGAGGCCCCCGACTTGAGAGGTGGAAAGTTGCAAAGGTGACTGGGGGTGAGGATTGTAGATTATAACAAATACTTAACAGTTGCTTAACTATATACTTAAAAATGATTATGATAGCAGGGGATGGTGGTCCACACGTCATCCCAGAGCTCAGAAGACCAAAGTTTACGAAACCCATCTGGGCTATAGAGCCAGACTCGATAAAAAATATTTGTGTGTATCTTATAATCTGGGAAAAAAAAGAAAAAGAAAATGAGACAATCATTTCACCCTTCTGTTGGGGATCCCCCGGCAGCTGCCCACACTGCCAGAGGAAAGGCTAGAGTCCTAGCGGAGTCCCACCAGGCCCTCTGCCATCTCGGAACTTGCCTTGCCCCTCTCCCTGCTAGCTCTGCTTCGGCCTCCTTGCTACTCTCTGAGCCTGGCACTGATTCTACTCGACCCTCCGCTCTTCCTGCACCCCATCCCTGGGAGCTCCTTCTGAATCGCGGAGAGCAGACATGCCCTCCTGTCTCCAGGCATCCCCTCCTCTCATCTTGTTCTGTTCTTTCTTCGCAGCACTTAGCCCTGCCTGGCATCCCATTATGTAACGGGGTTGTTTATTGTGCTTGGAACCTTCTCTTGCCTAGGAATGGGCAGGCTGTCATGAAAACCACTCTGGGCTATGTTTAGAGAAGAGAGAAGAGGCTATTCCTTAAACAGTTGCTGAAATTGACAAAGTAGAAGGGACCTTGAGGGCCAGGATGTGGCTCTCGGGACCAAATAACAGCCGCATTTATTGTCGAGTTAGATATGTGACAGGATTTGTACCCATCTCTCGTTCTAGCCTGGGCTGATGGGGGTGAGGTCTGCAAGAGTGTGTGGGGCCTGAGGAGGGAATTGTTCTCCCTTTTGCCTGCTAGACTCAGCTGGTGGGGGGAACCAGATTTCTGTAACAGAGGGGACCGGGTACCACCCCAGAGACTGTGTCCATCTAGGAGACTCCCACTTGGCACTGGAACAGAGGCTTGGGTGATGACGGAGTGCAGGCTGTTAAGGCTGAGGGGCTGGCAGATGTTCAGAATCAGTTTCTGCTGGGCAGAGCTGGGAGCTTGTCTTCTTGGAAGCCCGGCTCCCTCAGGTCCCAGGGCCTCCCACTGAGTGACCTAGAAGCCTGCAGCTGGACCAGCAAGGCTGTTCCTCAGGACAGACCGAGGTTGCCATCCCAGAGACAGCAGTGGTAGGGTGGCCAAGAGCTTCCTCTATTTGTTCTGACCGAAGGCCTCCAGGGAGAGTTGCAAGGAACCTCAGGTCTTCTGCTCCTCCCAGGCTGGTGGTGCCCAGGATGGCACTTGGTTGGGTGCTACATTGCCCCGTGGACACAGTCCAGTGATTGGCATTCTGGGTATCAAGCCTCACTCTTAATCCCACCCCCAGTCAGGTTCACCCACCTTCTAGGCCCCCAGTCCTCCTGGCCTGCTAAGTAAGGGGATCCACCCCCCATTCTGAGTATGCCCCCACATTGGGCTACAGAGCGTCTGCCTCCCGCCTTCCTTCTGGTCCATCTGAGCAATAGCCCCTGAAAGGGTGGTAGAATCAAGGGATGGCCCATGTCTGCAAGCTGGAGGCTTGTTGCCCTCAAGAAGAGACCCCTGAGAGATGACTGGCACAACAGGAGGCCATGGGTTCTAGGCCCCTCTCTTTTTTTTTTTTTTTTTTTGGTTTTTCGAGACAGGGTTTCTCTGTGGCTTTGGAGCCTGTCCTGGAACTAGCTCTTGTAGACCAGGCTGGTCTCGAACTCACAGAGATCCGCCTGCCTCTGCCTCCCGAGTGCTGGGATTAAAGGCGTGTGCCACCACCGCCCGGCCTAGGCCCCTCTCTTGCAACAGCACAAGCCTGATAAGCAATGAGCAGACCTTGCCCCTTCTGCCCCTCTCAATACCCATCTCTCTTGAAGCAGCCTTGTAAATCATGGAAACCCCTGTTTTGAGGGGAGAGGAGACAGGAGGAGGGGGCCTGGTCTTATTCCCTGACTCACGCTGCAGTGGGCCTTGAACCCATGCCCGTGGGCAGATCAAGAGCTTAAGGTGATGGCTCTGTAAGGGTGGCAACAGTGAACCCCTAACCCAAGATGGTTATTGTCTGTGCCCACAGGGAGCCGCAGGGATGGAGGTTGTCTCTCCCCAACCTAGCCTGTCTTCCGCCACAGCTGATTCTGCTCTATGCCGCTTGTGGAATTCAAGCCTTCCCTTCTTGCTCTGGGGATGAAGTAACAGCCTAGTGTCCGCCACATGGGTGAAGAAGACCAGAACTCAGCTCTCTTAGCCCAGAGGCTTGTCATCTGGTGGGGAACTAGCTTCTCCTCCTTGGACAAGTGCAAGAGCTTTTCTTAGGCTACTTCTTGTCCTGCCCAGGCCTACCTGACTGTCCCCCACCCTCCCTGAAACTTCCTGTCTCTGTGGCCTGCCTCTTTTCTGTATCTCCAGGTACAGGCCGGAACCCTGTCTGCGGTTCTGCCTGGGGGTGTTCATCTGAAATCTAGTCTATCTGCTGTCTTGGGTCAGCCACCCACTTAGAGGCTTAACAACACGCAGCTGGGGTTGTTACTGCAGTGGTCTCTAGGGTGGCATTCTCTTGCTGCACAGGGAGGAGGCAGAGTTGCTTTGTGCCTCTGCAGCCAACTGGCAATGGTTATCAGGCCTTTTCTTCCTCCTATCTCTTCCCCTCTAGGGCTGAGGCCAGAGAAGGCATTGGGGAAACGAGGCAGCAATGGGCCCAGGGTAACTTGTCATGCAGTGTGGTATGGTGCCCCAGCCTGGTGACTTTGGGGTCATCCCTAACAGCGCTGGCTCCTTCCAGGTGGAGAAGGCCTTATTGGCCCAGAGGCAGAGGCACAGGCCAGCACTGATTAGGAGGACTTCTTTATTCAAGGCACAATCATATATTAATAACAAGAAGGTTCAGCATTCTGGCACATTCCTTTTGTGGTAGTAGCCATGGTTAGTCCACAGCCCTCTAGGGCCCCCATGCAATGCTGTTGATAGGCACTTGGCTTCCAGAGGCAGCTGGGGGACAGGCAGGCTGCTCCAAGCCCAGCAAGGGTCCCCATTAGGAGCCGTGTCATCTGGGTCTCCTGGGAGGCATCTCTCTCTCTAGAGGGGATCAGGATGGACTGAGGGTGGGGGCTAGGGTGGAATGATGACCAATGGCCTGGGACAGCAGGTGCTGAGGAGGGCCCAGAAGTGGTCTGCATGTGTAAGATGAAGGAGCCTGGGTCTGGTGACCTTGCAAAGTCAAGGTCCAGCCAGGTAGACAGCTCCTGGAAGAGCAGAGTGGAATCTACTACTTCCCAACACTTGTATCAGAACCAGGCAGCATTTGACCCAAATTCAGAGGATGGAGCCCTCCAGCCATATACCCTGTTGTCTGTAGGACCCCTTGTACCTGAAGCATCCATAGGTTGCAGTGGGTGGGGTAGGAGGGAGGGCCAGCAGCAGCAGACAGGGCTGCAGGGATCCGGGGCAGGTGCCAGCAAGCAGAGCCCAGAGAAAAGGCCTTCAGTTTCAGCCTGAGCTGTCACCAATTTTGGCTTTGGCTGCGCTCCAAATCACTACATACCAAATACACACCATAGGGTCTGCCCAAGCAACCCATACTTTGGGCAGAGCTGGATATTGGTCCTGACAACTCTATGAAAAAGTTCTTTCCCTGGATGGTGAAATCCCAGGGGTGAAGGCCTTGGGGCACTGGTGTGTACAAAGGGCCTGGCTGTATGTAACTCCCCTCCCCGCTTATTCCAAGCTTGACAAGGAATGGAGGTAGCCTCTCCCAGCTGGCTCAAGCTCTCAGCAAAGATCACTCTGCTAAGGTTTGGGGCCAAGTTCTGGAGTGTGACACTACTTGCCCCTTGGGTGACCATTTCTGCCCTGGAGTGAGGCTTGGACCTGTGGGGCTGGGGTGGGGGGCAGAGGTGGAGCAGAGGCAGGGCCAAGTGATCTGTGTTTGGGCAGCTATGTGCCTGGGTGGAGACACTGAGGTGGAATGAGACTGGGCAGCAAAGAGGGAGCCAGATATCTGGGGAGGAGCTTCACAGGCTCAAGGACTGCAGACCCCTTGGTTCAGGCGGTTCAGGCTTCAGGGCAGTACTGGCAATGGCCTGTCCTAAGAGGCAGAAGCGCTGAGTCGCCAGCATTGCAGAGGCAGAGGCTCGCTCCTCCAATCGGAGGCAGACCCGGGAAAACAACTTGCCCACCAGAAAGGTCTGCTTCACAGTGATGTACTCATCACTACTTCTTCGCCTAACCCTGGCAGGACTAGGGTGACATCTGTGACATCTTAACCTGTATACCATTCTGAAGGTCAGGCAGGGCTGCCTGAGAGAAGAAGAAGGGTTCTTCTGAGGGGCGGCAGGGGCTGAGCTGTCACCAACCTTGGCCATGCTGGGGCACAACACTCAAATCCATGGGGCAGAGGATGCTCTTGGTGGCCACCTCTAGGTTTGGGGGATCTTCTCATTTATCCTTGGGACTTAGAGAGGTATGTCTGATTTCCATGACCCGGTTTTGGAAGAAGACCCTGTTTCCTGAACTCTATGCCCCACTCCACACACACACACACACACACACACACACACACACACACACCCTTAAATCAACCAGCAAGGATCAACCATGGTTTCCTTCACCACATGCATGTAGGTCTCCTTTAATGAGCTTGAGTCACTGTCGCAGTAACTACCCTTGTAAGCAGATAGTGGGGCAGAGAAGCAGGGAAGGCCCCCGTCTCTTCCCAGGGTTGTCCTGGTTGCTCCTTGCTCAGGGGGTGAGGTACAGTTTCTAGACACTCTGCAGGGACACCTGTGCTGAGATGGCCACCTGGGCCTCATCCACAAGACCCAGTCCACATACCTTTGCCTGCTCAGACGGCAGTGGAGTGACCATCCTTGATGGGCAGCGGGAGTGGGGGCGCTGAAGCCCCTAGAAGGCCTTCAGTGGGCTCCTCCCTACCTCTTCCCTTATGCATACTTGCATCCCCTGGACTCCAGCAGGAAACACAGCATCCAGTCTCTTGTGTCCTGGGCTTCAGCTACCACTCCCAGAAACATGGCGTATGCTTCCTCCACCCCATCCCGGAGTCCTCAGGAGTCCCAGCATCCCGCCCTTTCCAGCTGGTCGGCAGGCCTGGCTCGTTACATGGCCACAGGATAGCAGCCACCTCCACCAGGAGCTTCTCACAGTCTATGGAAGGGAGCTCCTCCCTGTCTCCTCCTACCAGGCTCTCCCCTGGCCCTCTGACTGGAGGCCTAATCAGTGGCTCTGGCCCTCCAGTTCCAGCCCTTCCTGGAACCCAGCTGAGTCCAGCTCCCTTGCAAAGGCCCTCAGACCGCTCTCTTCTTCTCCCTCTTCTGGCTGGCTGTTCATGGTGCCATAGGTGTGCCGGGCTGGGGAGGAGGCGGGGGTCAGGTTCAACTCCGGCTCCTGTAGCACGGTGGCCACGTACAGCTGCTCGGGACAGAGAGGGGAAGATGAGGCAAGGTCATATTGGGAGCAAGGTCTAGAGTATACCCTCTCTCCTCAAACCCACCCCATCACCTCTGCCCTTCCAAGCCCTGGGCCCT
Organism: Arvicola amphibius; assembly: GCF_903992535.2. Classification (NCBI taxonomy): domain Eukaryota; kingdom Metazoa; phylum Chordata; class Mammalia; order Rodentia; family Cricetidae; genus Arvicola; species Arvicola amphibius. The sequence goes on from NC_052053.1 coordinate 91,828,806, forward strand.
CTCTGCCCCAGTACCCACAGCCTTGATTTCCTCTGCCTTGCTTCTTGTCATTCAGTGAGCTCCTATAGATGAAGCCTGCTCACTACCTTGGAGTGACCAGGGTTAGTTCAGTGGCAGGCTTCCTAACGCCTCATCTACATCCGTTCTACACATTATCTGTCCCCACTCAGGCTGAATCAGGAGATGGCCTCGGGTCCCCCTGGAGAGACCTTCATTTATCAGCTAGTATGCTTTGCTGCACTGTATTCACATGTTGGAAACAGAGTGTTAGCTGCCTCCTGTCATACTGACGGCCGGTGTCAGGAATGCAGGGAAGGGGGCAGATTAGAGACACAGGAAGTGCCAGGGGAAAGGGCAACCTGTCAATGCTTGCAGTGGTTTTCAATCTCCTCCCTACCTTCAAACTAGGTAATTACAGGAGAGAAGGAACCCTTTCCATCCTCCAGTATAAACACCCAGCCCCAGCTGATGAGGGAACAATCCCGTGAAATAGCTAGACACATACATATTGCCAAAGCACACACCACAGGCATTTTGACCATGAAAAAGGAAATGGTAGCTGAACAGTGGGAAAGCCTGGCATCACACCCAGTAATCTGTCTCATCAGCACTAACAGAATAAAGGGGGTGTTACAGGTCTCCAAGGTGAAGGGACTTCTACGAATACATTCTAGCCCCTTCATTGGACGTGAGCCTTTCAAGCCTCCAGCTTTCAGGGAGTGGGGAAGGGAGAGGAACCTGCTGGAAGATATCAGGAAGATAAGTCAGAGAAATCCATTCTGCTCAAGTGGCTTGATCTTCTCCAGTCCCAATCTAGCATAGATACTCAACTGGTTCTGGGTTTGAGCCAGTTATTGAAAAAGATGGGTAATAAGAGCTATTTGAATATGGGTAGGCAAAGAGGTCAAAATGCATCTATGTGGCAACAGACTGATAGTTACACAGGTTATAAAACTGCATGTACAGTATTTAGCAGAAACCCATACAGACATATAGAATTCCACATGTACACAGAAGCATAAGATACTTGGAAGAGATGCACACATCCATAGTTAGCTCAAGAACGTACACCAGCGTCTCAGTGACCATCCCTGGATGGCGGGAATGTCAACTTTTATTTCCTTATCCTTGCTCCTCTTTTTCATTCCCACTGTTGCCTACCATGTTCTTATACCACTGTCGTAAACGTATAGGGTTTTTAAGAGCTTAAGCCAGGCACGTGCCCGTGTAGGCCCTGCTACTCTGGAAGCTGAAGCGGGAGAATCACTCGTCCCTGAAGGTCAAGGCCAGGCGGCCCACATGGAAATCCTGTCTCGAAAAATAAATACATGCATAAATAGTAAAGTTCTATTCATTATGTATTTTTTTAAAGCACAGATTTTCTAGGTATCTGGACTTGGTTTAAACCCTGTCTGGCCACATCCTTGCTCAGCCCACTGGGGTCTAAATTAGTGGATCTTGTGGGGTAGGACTGACCTAACATACATTAGGCCGTGTGTGCAATCTCCCACCCAGTAAAATGGTAAGGATTAATTAAGTTTGGGGGATTAAAATCCCTGATCATGGGAGTTTATTAATCCAGAGAGAAAAGAGCAAGCTTCGAGCTCTTTATATTTCCCCTGCTAACAGCAAGAGCGCTCCTATTGGTCAAAGAAAGTCATCCCTGGTTGGTTGGTTCTTAGTCTCTTCATTGCCTCCCCTCAAAAGACAGTTTGTCATTGGCTGGAAGGTCTGCTTTTTATTTTTTCCTTTCAAGTCAGGCCAACCAGGGTTCTGACACATCTTGTGTCTGTGCGCATGGCCATGTGGGTCTGTCTATGTTGAACTTTGCCAAAACTCTGACACCACTGGAAAAAAAAAGGCCTCTGGGCTTTGTGGGCCCCACCCACAGGTATGTTCTGTATATCCATGTTGAACACTGTCTTCTGTTTTCCTCACAGACTCCAGATCATCTCTTCTGGCTTTTGCCCAGGCTCTTCCTCTTCCTCCAACGCTCTTCCCACACCCTGCTTCACCTGGCAACCTTTCCTCCCATTCCTCCAGTTGCGTGACATGGTCCCTTCTCGGGGAAGCTTCCCCCAAGTGCCCAGGCCTGCTGGCACCCTTCTTCAGTGCTTGTTGGAGATGCCTAACACATATGAAGGAGACTATGCCCAGCGTCATATGTGCACAGATGATTGCATAAACACATGCGGCAGGGATGAGGGTGAGGGCTCCTGCCATCCAGGCAAGCCAAAGGGCATGGGCACCTCTGCCCAGTCCACTGGTCGCAGACTCTGGGTCCAGCCTCGGCTCTTGGCAGGCTGGCGGGCTCATCGGTCGGGTGCTGCCCCTGCCTTACCATTCACTGGGTCCGTCAATAGCTCCCTGCAGCTCTGTCTGCACCGCTCTGGCCAACACCTGTGCCCTGGAGGCAGCCTGGGTCCTGAGGCTGAGCCCCAGCATGCCCCTGCATCTACGCGGTTGAGGAGTCTGAGAGCTGGGCCTCCCTGATCGAGTACGTCATCTCTGGCTCTTTCCTCTCTGGGTGACTTCTATTGACTGTCGAGCCAGAGCTGGATCTTCTCACCCCACTCTTCAGCCAGGGCCACGGAAGCATTTGGACCTGGGCCAAGTCCTGCTGCGTCAGAAGAGGGAGCCCAGGGGTCCCGGCTCCTCCCCAGTACCCAGGGTAGGCACTAAACACTGGTGACCCCCACGTCGTTGGAGCGAGCCACCCTTGTAAGGCCCCACCCTCCTGACTCGTCCCCAGGGTGGAGGCAGGAACTCACAAGGGAGGTGGGTGTGGAGGTCGTGCTGCTTGGCTCCACATCAAACACAGTCTCTGCTTCTTCCTCAGGCTGCAGAGGAGAGAAGGGTTGTGCATCACAGGATGAAGGCTGACCTCGCCCCTTCCTGCCCTCTATCCACACCTGGCCTCTGACTTGCCACCTTGCCCCTCAACCTTTTCTTTCTTTTTGGTTATTCGAGACAGGGTTTCTCCGTGTAGCCCTGGCTGTTCTGGAACTCACTCTGTAGACCAGGCTGACCTCTGCCTCCCCAGCACTGAGATTAGAGGCATGCGCCACCACCTCCCAGACAACTCTTTTTCTCTCTAGAACCCCAGACCAGCAGGCAGGGCAGCAGCTCAGGAAAAACAGGGAAATGACTGAGATGCTAAGATTCCCTTCTGGAATGTTCTGTTCCCAAAGCCATAAAGGGAGAAATAGTCATAGTTGGAGTGGGGTTTCTGCTCTGACTATTCATTGCCTAGAGATTCTCAATCAACCGTACCCAGGTTCCCTACCACCCTCCTTCTCCAGGGTGGTACAGGTGCAAACGGATCTGGTGACATCATAGTATTAGGGCGTGTGTGTGTGTGTGTGTGTGTGTGTGTGTGTGTGTGTTAGAGAAAATGCATTATGGCCCCCTACTCTAGCCTGGTACTCTAGCCAGCAGTAGAGGTGGGTGCTTGTACTATGACTGACGGAGTCCCAGAAACAAACAGAGCAAGAAGCAATGTTTCCAGAAGGCTCCCTCTGCAGGGAGCTGTGCTTCAAATCAGTTTCTACTCTTTCTATACGTCGTTCAGAAAAAATTTCACTGTTATAAGCAACCAGAAACCTTGGTCTAAGGGGAAGCCCCACCCCTCTTGTCCTGTTGTGTTCTGGGTGCCTCAGCCAGGGCATCTCAGAGCTATGTCCTCAGGACTAGAATAATCAGTGGTCTGAAAGGCAAGCTGGCAACTTACCTCATACTCACGGACAACCCGGAGCTTCCCCAGAAAGATCCCAGAGAAGGCGATGATCACGGAGATGATGAGGGAGGACAAGGAGAAGAACGTGATGGTGTGGAGGGTACCTGTCAAGAAGGTGGTCATGGAGCTTAGCGTTGGAACAGGGGTGAAGCAGGGCCACAGGATTGCTTCGCAGATGCCTGGGGCCACCTGCTCCAGAACCTCCACGGGAGCCCTGGGTTAGGGGCAGAGCAACTCCCCGCACAGTGCTCCCTCCAAGAACGGGATCAGGGAGTGTGACATGATAAGGTCATCCTTCTGTTCTATTTGGCCAGTTTAGAATGTGGCTTATTTTGAATCCCGTGGAAAACAGAACTTGGACTCAAATTACCCATACCAGTGTCCATTAAATAAGCCCATCTTGATCTACCAACTACCCATTTCCATGGTTCCTCCAAAGTGCCTTTGAGTTACCCATTCTGCCACTGGCCCAAGTTTCTGACCCTTGTCCCTGCATTCAAACACCATTTACATATTTCATGGGTGAATATTTGATCTCCTTCATGGCCCATAACAGATTTTTAACAAGGTCAGTATGGAAAGTCAATTCTCCAGTCTCGTGACTGCCAAATGAAGCTTACCGGGGCATGGCTCTACAAAAGCAGAAACCGGTAAACAACCTCAATGGCCAGCCACAGAGGGCTAACAAAAGCTGTTGTTCTGAATGCAGCTGGCCAAAGGCTATGTTCAAACAGGCTCTTAATGCATGAAGCCATTCGGAATGTAACGTGTGCATGAAAACTTAAGATTGCAAATTGTAATGTGGATGGTAGCAATTTTATTAATAATAGTAAACTATAAACTAACACACACACACACCTTCATTTTGCTCCCTCCCCTGAGCAAATGCCTAGCTAAAATCTGGGAATAAGAAAAACCAGACTCGGGCTGGAGAGATGGCTCAGAGGTTAAGAGCATTGCCTGCTCTTCCAAAGGTCCTGAGTTCAATTCCCAGCAACCACATGGTGGCTCACAACCATCTGTAATGAGGTCTGGTGCCCTCTTCTGGCCTGTAGGCATACACACAGACAGAATATTGTATACATAATAAATAAATAAATAAATAAATAAATAAATAAATAAATAAATATTTAAAAAAAAAAAAGAAAAACCAGACTCTAGCAGGGCAGTGGTGGTGCACGCCTTTAATCCCAGTACTCGGGAGGCAGAGGCAAGCAGATCTCTGTGAGTTTGAGGCCAGATAAACACTGCTTCAAAAAAACAAACAAAAAAAAGAAAGAAAAGAAAAGAAAGAAAAACCAGACTCTTTGTACTTCTTTTCGTCTGTTTTTGATATTTAGAAAAAGGCATTAATGGGGAAAAAATGCCTTCCAGGAGGCAGGGGCAAACCACACAGGACAGGGAATGGATGTTAACAAACAATATGCCCTGTGAGTGTAATCAAGGGTGTCATTCTGACAGAGAATAAGAAAAATGCACCGCAGTAAGTTGTCAAGGGAGGGAAGGTCAATGGAATTGGGAGCCTAATGCCATGGGTGACCCAGATGGGAGGAAGCTGAGGAGCTCCCAGTCTGTAGTCCCTGGGACTGTCTGTGAAGGTGCCTCTGGGCTCCCCAAGGCAGGAAAAGCATTTTTGCATAGCCAGAGGGTGAGGAAAGGTTAGCCACCACTGCAGAATCTGATTCCCTTCTTGGGTTCTGGGAAGCCCATGAGAGTAGTTATCTTACAAGCTCCCAGAGGAAATATCATGGGACTGGAGTACCAAGAGCTGCTATTCTATTTTCTGTCAAGCGACACGTAAAAGGAAGGAATGTGACATTTCTTATTCGAAGCCAAATCCGCATCATTTGGACTTTGCTTCTGTCTTAAAGTTCTGCCGAGATTAACGCATGCACCATGGCCCAGAGCAGTCACTGGACTTGGCCAAGTCCAACGAGCAATATTCTGCTCACTCTGAACTCTCCTCTTCTACCAGAGATGGTCTTAAGGGACTCACAGGGCCAAGGTCAGGCAGAGGTGGGACCACAGCAGGCTGCTCACCCACCTACTCGCAGGATGGAGAAGAAGAGTATCCAGAAGAGCCCCAAAAGCGGTGCAAAAATGGCCTGGTAGACGGCGGCCATGTGGATCTGCTCGTTCAGTTTGGTGGGCGCGTAGGAGTAGTACATGTTATAGCGGTCTGTGACATGCTTCATGCACAAATACAGCAGCCCTGGGGACCGGAAGACAGAGACACATTCACTGGCTGTTCTAAATAACAGGGCAGATCTGTGCTGTCCTCAGATGCCCATGGATCTGAAAGGCCAGACTCAGGGCTGTTGGGGCGGCAAGAGTCAAGGGTGGGAGACCTACAGGGCTGACTTCTGTGGCCTCTAGAACTGATTCTGCCGGCTTGGCGATGTCATTCATTCATGCATGCATTCAACCAACACCCCTTGTTAGCAGCCATCCAATCAGGTCCATGCCCTAGCCCTAGCCCTGCCACCTCCCTGCCACAGGCTATCCCAGATCTCCTCATGCTCTGGGAGACATCCTGATGCCGTGGAGCTTGGTTCCTCCTCCCGTTTCAGAGTGTGGAGCCCTGGGGGTACCTTGTCGATGACTCACCAAAAGGGACAATTATAGGGCAAGTGATGCTATACGCCATCACCACGCTGAAGACGTTCAGCATCCACGCATATTCTCGCCCAAACTGGAAATCCATGGCCTGGTTCTAAGGCAGAAGGCAGGGGTCACCCTGAGGTTGCCCAGCTCCCTTGTCTTGGATGCTTCTGGGACTCCTCTAGGGAGCTGGCTGGCAGCTCATTCCTAGGGGCAACATTTCTTCCCTCGTTGGAGTCCAAGAAACAGCTACCCATGGTCACAGGCCTTTCATCGTGGGTCCCAGGGCTCCTAGCAAGACCCCTTCTTTTCCCTCCCAGGAGAAGCTGAGGATGGTGCTTGGAGAAGAGCTGGCCCTCACCTTTCTGATGTGGACTCTCTCTGGCTCTGATCTGGAAAAGAAGAGGCGGGTACAATACGTGCAGAGTGACCCCAAGCGCATCAGCTCCATGCCTGTGCCGAGCAGAGCAGCCGTGATCACGTAGTTGACAAAGAATGCACCATTGTCTGGGAGGAACACGCACCTGGGCAGCAGGGAAGGTGGGAGGCAGTGGAAGGGTGGGATAAGGGACGAGATGTTGGGGGAGGAAAAGAGAGAGACAGCAGACAGAGTGGAGGACACAGAGAAGAATAAAGATCCATAAACAGCCATTATAAATGACGATATTTTTATCAACAACAAGCCGCACAGATGACGGTAGTCTGTAAGGCCCCAGCCCCAGTGAGGGGGTCGGCATTTTCTTCTGTGCAGGGGCAGTTCTCATGCACACACATGAATAGAAAGCCCTAGATACCCGGAACCCAAAACCATAAAGAGAGAAATGATCATAGTTGGAGTGGGGTTTCTGCTCTGACTATTCGTTGTCTAGGGATTCTCAATCAACCGTACCCAGGTTCCCTACCACCCTCCTTCTCCAGGGTGGTACAGGTGCAAACGGATCTGGTGACATCATAGTATTCAAGCAGCCCTTCTGAGCAAACAAATGGATGGACTACATAAAATAAATTTAGAATGGACCTGTTAGGTATTTGACTTCCTAAAAGACTCTGGATTCTGAAGCTATATGACCTTGGAGGAGGAAAGATGACATCTTTTAAAATTTTTTCAAGATAGGTTTTCTCTGTGTTAACATTCTTAAACTAGCTTTGTATACCAGACTGGCCTCGAACTCACAGACATCCATCTGCCTCTGCCTCCTGAGTGCTGGGACTAAAGGCGTGTGCCACCAAACCTGGCTTAAATTATTTTTAAAGATTTGTTTTTATTATTTTTAGTTATGTATCTGTGTATGGGTATGTGCACGAGTACGGGTGCTCGCAGATGCCAGAGGCATTGGGTCCCCCTGGAGCTGGGGTTACAGGAGCTTGTGAGCCTCCTGGGATGGATGCGAACAACCAAACTCAGGTCCTCTGCAAGAATGATACATGATCTTAACAGCTGAGCTGTCTCTTCAGCTCTGAGATGACAACTTTAGTTTCACAGATCACTAATTGAAAGTAGCCATTTCTTTTCATGAAGCACATTAGCAACAAACCACAGGAACATTAGTCATTGTTGTCTTTAGTGCACGAAGCACATGGGTTGCAATGAACACAGTTGGGTTGAAATAGAGAGTCAAAGTATTTTTAAAGGCCGGGAAGAGAGCTCATCAGTGGAGTGTTTTCTGAGCAAGCACAAACATCCAAGTTTACTATCTAGCAATACAAAACAAACAAAAACACACAGGTGTGGGACGTGATTTGGAATCCCAGCTCTCTGGCCAGTTGACCCAATCAGCAACCTCCAGGTTCTAGTGAGAGGCTCTGCCAGGACAAAAAAAAAAAAACTTGACAGATCCAGGGTAAAATGACATTCAAGGTTGACTCTGGCCTTCACATGCGTGCACATGCACACACGCACCCCTCCCCCCACATACATACACACACTTTTTTAAAAAGGGAGGCTTAAGCAGGCCTGGCTTATCTCAGTATCTCCACCTACACAATCATGTGAATGTTCTTGAGGAGACAACTGTGAACCCCTGGCCACATTTCCAAACTCCTTCAAAAGCTATCTAAAGGGTTGACGCTAGCTCAGAGGCAGAACATTTGCCTAGCAAGCCTAAGACCCTAGGTGTGATTCCCATAGGAAGCTGAGGCAGGAGAATCTTGAGTTGAGTAGAATCCAACCCTGCTGAGCATCTAGAAAATAGTACTACTGGTATTTACTCTTCACAGAATTGGAGTTGACTCACAAGCTTGGCTTTATTATAAGTGACGTGTATTAAAGATATCCTCCTAGCCAAAGACAAACCCATTCACCTTTGAAAGGATAACTTCCTATGGTTGCAATGCCAATTTAACTGTAGAAAACTTGGAGGATGCCATCCTTGAGCAAGCTGTGGAAAGGCGAAGGTCATTTGCACTGTGTCTTTGAAAACTAGGGCTTTCAAATGCTGTGACCATGAAAAAAAAATCCACAAAAGGCCAGGCTTTCAACATAATGCACATGCTGTCATGGGTCTCCCCCAATTCTAACGCTCTTATCCCAGAGAGTCATCAGCCTTCACGCTAATATCTGTAAAATAAACAAAAAATGTACCTTTACACTGCTTCTATTTAAAATGTAAATAGTATCTTACTGGTGGGCTAATGAAGACAGCCACAAAACTAAAATATTTTGATGACTGCATATATCTTATTTTACTTTATATTGAAACGGTGGGTGTGTGTTTGCTTGAGTGCAGGTTTGTGCAGGAAAGTGCTCAGGGAGGCCAGAAAGGGCCATTGGACTCCCTGGAGTTGGGGTTACAGGCTGTTTGGAGCCACCTTGTATGTGCTGGGAACTGAACTCTCGTCCTCTCCCAGAACAGTATACGCTCTTAACCACTGAGCAATCTCCCTTGCCTCTGATAACAGTGCAATCTGTGTATTTTACACACTTACATATACCACTCAGAGTCAGTGACAACTGGAGATGACCTGATCAGCTTTGGGGTTCCTGAGTCTTATATTTATTTTATTTATTCATGCAAAATTATGCACTTTATTTATGCAAAATGTGATCAGTGAGGAACACAATATGAAGAAGACACATGGGATCCCCATTGTGGTAACTTGTGGTGAAACTTCCATGATTTCAAGAAGTCCTTGGGCTTTCCCAGATTGCCAAAGGGGACCACAACACAGGCCAGCCTTCTGGGAATGCTTCCACATGCATCTGTCTACTCCTGGGTACCAGTGATGCAGGGATGAATGAGAGATGGGCGCACACATCCACCCCAGAGCAGACACACAGCAAATTCCGGGTACACCCAAGAATACTCACTGAAACCTGATGGTCGCATGTTCAAGATAGTAGATGTCAAAGAGCCAGCGCAAAAACACATCCAAACTAGAAGGAAGAAGAGAACTGGGTCTTCAGTCACAGCGCGCATGTCCTGGCCTGACTTCCTACTTTCTGTTCTCCCTCGCTGGCCAGTCATCCTGCCCTCTTCCTTCCATCAGGTCATCTGAGTCACTTGCTGATGATCCTCTAGTTCAAGGCCACTTTCTGTAATAGATCTTTGCCAACCATCTCTCTTCAAGTGCGCTCTTTCCTATCTCTCTCTTTCTCTCTCCTCAACTTCCCATTTATGTTGGCCACATTTCCCCCCTCTGGCTGTCGGTCCTCTGACAGGGATAACCTTGTCTTCGGAGCTGAGGTAGAGTTCAGGGCTGACACTTTACAGTTTGCCTGATACCTGTCTCCAGCTATGCCTGTGACAGGCATGGGACTGTCATTTGAGGAGACTTGCAGCAACCATGGGAGGCCTACAGTATCTGAAATGGGTTTCCCCTCTAGACTGGGCCTGGCTGAGACAGGGGAGGATAACCTCAAGTGAGGTACCTGGTCAGCCCCATGGAGGGCAGAATGACCACCATAAACACCAGGAAGATGTAGCATTTGTGCACGATGATGATATTCTGACTTGACCTACAAGGACACGAAGAGAAACACTTATCATTATGTAAGACAGAATAATCATCGAAGAGCTGAGCTGAACATGGTGGTGCATGTCTTTACCCTAGCACTGGGAATCAGAGGCTGGAAGGTCTCACAGAGTTCAAAGCCAGCCTGGTCTATCTACAGCGCAAGTTCCAGGACAGCCAGGGCTATCTACATAGACAGACCCTGTCTCAACAAAACAAAGCAGATAAAGAATCAAAGATCTAACCACATAAGACAGTGAGCAGAAGAGGGAGGGGCAAACAGCTAACTGGACCGGGAAATTGCTCTATGGTCCAGCCCAATGGCCTCTTCACAGAGTACTGTGAACTGTGCTGTTGTCTGGGAACAGCAGGAACGAACAGTATGATCAACTAGTAATGTCTGTCCTCAGCACAGGAAGGAAACAAAAAAAAAATGCCATATATTTGACATGTATGGTACCAATGCTATTCAAATCTCTGGAGAATTTATGAGCCTTGTCCTTAACTATAGGTACAGGCCAGTAAGGATTTCTAACAGTAACCCACGGCTTACCACCTGATAGAGTGGCAGGACTTTGGGATGTAGAAAATCACTTTTGAGATCCATTGCAGACATTGGGCCAAAGATAGACCCTTTACTCAGCATATGGCTAATATAATCTACCCAGTTACCTACCACCATAGAGGCATTAGCATTAATAAATAGAAAAATCTCTTGAATTTGGAAACATTGGTTCTGTAGGAGCCAACTACGTGCAACATTGTTGCAGAGGCTCTACAGATGAACCTTCAGAATGCCCTGCACTCCTGCCTACAGCTCTGTCCCCTCCATGTAGGTTGTGGGCAGAGAGGACAGCCTCAGCAGGGCTTGGCTTGGGCCTCACTCCCCTTAGACCCTTCATCGATATATCCAAGGCCAGCAGCCAGGAGAAAACTCAGGACCTCTGGTCTTTTGAGATCAAATATCAGAATCATCACTTGTCAGTCTTCACCCTTAGGCTAGCTAGAAGGCCCAAGTGCCAGGCAGATAGGAAAGGGGCAGAGGACAGGGGCAAGAGCCATGTGGGGAAGGAGAGGAAGTCCCAGCTCACCTGGTCCAGTGGGCTTCTAGGAAGGCAGAGAAGTAGACCATCAGAGGCATTATCACCGTGAAGGCCCAGAGCATGACAGAAGGGAAGAACTGGGTCACGACAGGGCTCTAGAGGGGAAGGAAGCAAGGGAGGGCAGGAGAGGCATCAGCACAAAAAGCCCTTTTCTCCTGAAGGCTGTCCTGACCTATGCCCCTAGCCATGCCTCTCCACCTTCCGCCCCTTCAGGAATAAGCTTGCTTTCCCTGAGGCTACAGAATAGGTCTGTCTGTCTGTCTGTCTATCTGTCTGTCTGTCTGTCTGTCTGTCTCTGTCTCTCTCTCTCTCTCTTTCTCCCCCCTCTCTCCCTCCCTCCCTCCCTCCCTCCCTCCCTCCCTTCCATTTTTTCTCTTCCTTCCTTCCTTCCTTCCTTCCTTCCTTCCTTCCTTTCTTTTTTCCTTTGGTTTTTTTTTTTTTTTGGTTATTGTTTTTCTTTTTCTTCCTTCCTTCCTTTCTTTCTTTTTTTTTTGAAATAGAGTTTCTCTGTGTCGCTATGAAGCCTGTCCTTGAACTTGTTCTGTAGACCAGGTTGGCCTTGAACTCACAGAGACGCGCCTGTCTCTGACTCCCGAGTGCCTTCCTAGCCAGAAGTTCACCTAGGTGGAGGAGGCAGAGGCTCACACCTCAAGATCAAGTTAAGTCCACAAGGGGCTTCTATGCCCGGGAAAGGCAGCCTAAGGTTTCTTTAGAGACTTTACCCTACAGCTAGGGCCAGCGTTGTGACTCATGTTTCATGACTCAGGGATAACATTGCATGAACTGATGTGTGAATGTGGAGGCAACATGGGAAAGGCCGGGAAGGAGTGACGCCTAGGAGAGCAGGCATATGGCCTGGGTCTCTTACAGATTTGAGACAGACGCAAAAGCGGTATGGCCATACATGTGTGTACATGTGTGTGTGCATTGTATGTGCATATGTGTGTGTCTGTATATGTCTGTGTATTTGTGTGCATGCGAGTGTTTATACATGTGTCTCTGTGTTTGTGTGCATATGTGTGTCTCTGCATATGTCTGTGTATGTATGTGTATGTACATGTATGCATGGTGTCAGGGGAGTGGACATATCTCATTGAGAAGACAGAAGGGATGTTATAGGTGGAGAAGCTTTCTGGCTTATCAGAGCAGCATGGAGGGCGCAGGATTTGAAGAACTGGGCCAGTGTTCCCTGATGCTGCCTTCTAAGCGGAAAGCATCCTCTAACCTGAGGAAGGGCTCTGATGGGTCCAAGGATACAGGCACTAGAAGGGGAAAGAAGCAGATGTAATGCTGAAGGTCCTGCTTTCCTTCCAAAGGCTGTGTTGGGGTTCATCTTACTCTTTCTTGCCCTCCACTCTTACTAGGAGCCAAGGAAGCCTGGTGAGAACAGAGCTGCTACTGCCTGCAGTACCCTCCAGCCCCCTAACTAGCTTAGAATGACCCCATCTATCAGGGCCCTCCAAGCCTGAATTCACTGGACCACCCACCCTCTGACTCACCCCAAGACTGACCTACAGCTCCTCTTCTCGCCCTTTCCTCTCCAGCCTGTCTCTGAGAGGGGCAGTGGCCCGCGTCCATCCTACTTAGAACTCAGGACACTTCAGTCTGCCTGTGACACCACCCAGCCTCCACGTGCTGTTGCTGTGAAATTCTAAAACCCAGTCCCAGTCCAGGCCTGGCCTGAGCAGAGAAGGCACCTGCAAATTCTCGATGGGGCGGGTGACGTTGTACATGTCAATGGTGTTGATGATGATGGCGGGAGTGGTGAGGAAGAAGAAGAGGAAGAAGAGGAAGGTGTTGATTGCGATAAAGCGAGTCCACCAATTGAAGCGGCGGATGGACAGGTGTTTCCTGAGAAAGGGGTGGGGGGAGAAGAGGGGCACATTTAGATCGAGAGAGATTACACAGAGGGAGAGAGGGGGGCAGGGGAGAGAAAGCAATACTTTTTTCTATATGCCAGCTATGGGCCTGGTCCTATGTGCAGGGGCCGCTGGGATTTCTCCTTAGGGACCCCATTTGCAAAGGCCCAGACTACGGCTCAAAGGCTACTACAGGGAGAACTTTCCCCAAGGTTGGTTCCTTCCATGCATACGGTAAAGGTAGGGTGTGTGGTGCTCAGGAAATCACATGGCAGAGTCCAGAGGGAGCTAGGTTTGGACAGTTCTGAGTCTAGTCCCCATACACTCTTTGTTGGGCAATAAAGGCCCCTTCCTGTAGCCTTTAATCTCAGAGACAGAGGAAGCTTACCAGATGATGTCTTTGGGGTGAGGGGCATGAGCGACCCTCCAGTGGTAGTTTTTAACAATGGTCGTTACTGAGGACTGCTTGGGATGCACACCACAGCAGATGTACTTGTAATCCTCACGGATGCTGCAGAGATGGAACAAAGAGGAGACATAGTTCTGGGGTAGGAGAAGGAACGCTTCAGAGAACCATATACCAGGGTCCTAGAGCCACCATGACAGCCCCACCAATAGGGTTACTCCACTTCTTGGGGATTCTCAAAGCCTTTGTCTCCCAGGACCTTAGAAAGAGACAGTTCCTAAAACACAGTAGTTGGGGGAGAGGGGTATTGAAGGTGTCTAGACTAGCCAGGAAGAGGAGCAGGCCCCAGGGTCCCCAGCTATTGCCCTCCCTTAGAAGCAGTAACGATATACAGATGAGCTCATCCTTTGGGGTTATAGGAAGGGGCTAGCATCATCGCAGGTCAGCACCAGTAACCCCAGGTTCCAGAGTTCTTCTTGTGGCCCTGAATCTACACTTGCTGGTGAGGAGCAGAACCTCAACTGCCCAGATTCCTCAACTGAGATGCAATTGGAAAGCGTACACACTGGTGCTAGAGCCCAGTCTTTGACCTTCTGACGCACTCTGTGGTGATGAAGGCTCAGATCTCTGCCAACAGGTGATGTTTTAAGAAATGAACAATCTTATATAAAAATGTACTACTTTTTACAAAACACAAACACACATACACACAGATAACAACAGCAACAACAACAACAACAGCAACAATAACATGGTATCTATATGTCCCTTGCCAGCTCACTGGGGAGTGAACAGAGCAGAAATCAGTAACCAAACTGGGCATAGAAGAAGTGTGAGGGGCTGGGTGTGGTGGTATCTTTTATTCCATCACTCAGGAGGCAGAGATAGGCAGATCCCTGAGTTTGAGGCCAGCCTGGTCAACAGAGGGAGTTCCAGGCCAGCCAGGACAACATGGGGAACCTTTATCTCAAAGGACTAAAATGACAAAAAAAAGAAAAAGTAAAAGAAAGAAGGGAAGGGAAGAAGGGAGGAGAAGGTAGATGAAGAGGAGGAGAAGAAATTGTTGTTGTTTTCTGTGGGATAATTCTCTTGTACAATGTAAAGCTTTGTCACCCATATTGGTTTAATAAAACAATTATTGGCCAGTAGTCAGGCAGGAAGTATAGGTGGGGCAGCCAGACTAGGAGAATTCTGGGAAGAGAAAAGGCAGAGATACAGTAGCAAGCTAGATGCAGAGGAAGCAAAACAAGAATGCCTTACTGAGAAAAGGTACCAAGCCACATGGCTAAAAATAGATAAGAATTATGGGTTAATTTAAGTTGCAAGAGCTAGTTAGTAATAAGCCTGAGCAATAGGTCAAACAGTTTATAATTAATATAAGCCTCTATGTGTTTATTTGGGATTGAATGGCTGTGGGACTGGGCAGGATAGAAACTTCCATCTACAGTTGGTTTTTGAGGGGATGGAGAGATGGCCTAATGATTAAGAACACTGGCTGCTCTTCCTGAGCACTCATATTCAATTCCCAGCACCCACATGGCTGCTCACAACCCTCTGTAACTCCAGTCCCAGGTTTGATGTCATCTGCTGGCCTCCTTGAGTACCAGGCATGCAACTGGTGCACAGAAATTCATTCAGGCTAAACATCCATAAACAAAATAAAATGCAGTCTTTTTAAAAAAGAAGTCTGAGAATTCAAGTGACTTGGAAAATTATAGACTTTTGTCTGTGACTAAAATCTAGGCTGTCTGCCCCTTTTTAGGGTTGGGTGGAAGAACAAACTTTATATAGTACCCAGGCATTATAAGGTTCCCTCCAGGGAAAGGAGGGCCCCACAATCCTTTTGAGACCAGTTCTGGAGTTCCCATACATTTAGTTTAGTACTAAAAATCCTTCTAGAACATTCTAAATTGAATGGAATTAATTCCTTGTTGAGATAGAATTATTAAAGGTCTGGACAGAAGAAAGAGTGAGCCTTCTGGGCAAGCCTACAGCAGAAAGGAAAAAAGGTTGCTGGGCGGTGGTGATGCACACCTTTAACCCCAGCTCTTGGGAGGCAGAGGCAGGCAGATCTCTGTGAGTTCAAAGCCAGCCTGGTCTACAGAGAGAGTTCCAGGAAGGCTTCAAAGCTACAGAGAAACCCTCCTTAAAAAAAAAAACAAAAAGAGAAAGAGGAATAAGATGAAGGAGGAGGAGACAGAGAAGAGGAGGAGGTGGAGGAGAAGAAGAGGAGGAGAAAGGTCAAAATGGGTCTTGAAAGGCCAATGGTATCTTGACTTTCTGACTGGTGGTAGGAGGGGGTGATGTGTGTGGAATGGGGGGAAGTGGCTATCATTCTTGTCTAGACAGCACAGCCTGTGCTGATGGTGAATGGCATTCTCGGAGAACAGTTGAGGCCCACCAGAGAGATGGTATAGCCATGCTAGGGACAGCAACATGGCAGCTCCCAGAAAAGAGCAGAGCGAGCAGCCAGGGGCAGACACTGCATCTGGAGAGAGTCTTGACCCCCTTTCCCTTAAGCTGGGTGGGGATAAGAGAGTAGGGTCTGAGAAGCAGAGCCCATGAAGTTGAGGAAGGCTCAGAGCTGCCTGGGATTCCTGCCTCTTGTGTTGTCTAGGCTATCTGAGTTTGAACTCTGGTCATCTGAGGCTCATGACATTCAGCACCCACCGCCTCACGGTCTTGGCATCCTGGAAGGTGACAAAGATCAAGTCAAGTCGCTTCATCCGGACACGATTGAGCTCTGCATTGAACTCGTCGGTCAGCTGTTCCTCCAGCTCGCTGTAGTACTGCTCCGCATCTACCTGGGGCAAGAAGAGGCCCTCAGAGCTGGAGTGATCAGGACCAAGGGGCCTGGTTCAGCCCCAAGGTTCTCTCATACAGCAGCCCTTCGCCCCTGGAACAGCAACATGCTGACTCTCCAATCCACCCCCTGCCCTTAGATCTGGGGAGACACTGAGACACAGTGTGGTTAGTGGAGGATGCTCTGGACCCGAGTGAACCTCAGAAAGACAAGAGAATACGCAGTGTCTCAGAGGCTGGGCGTTCTTCCTCTGGTCTGACTGAAACAGAAGTCCAAGTGCCTAGACCCGTCTACCCATAGTGGTCAGGGGACAAGGCAGATTCTGTTTCTTCAACAGTTTCTGCCCTCATGGCTTTGGAAGCCTGATGCTTGGTCACCTACTGCAGGCTGCCATGTTTCCTCTGGTCTATCTGTCTAGGACCAGAAGGCAGATAAGAGCAAAGCCTTCATGGTTGCCCTAGAAGGGAACCCAAGGAAGGATTGAGCTACTCTTTATATCAGCAAGGATAGAGAGTTTAAGTGAGAGGGAGTGGGGAGCCAGGTTCTGGACCACTAGGCTAGACCTGAATGGGCCCTGGAGATGAGGACTTAGGCGAGGGACCAGTCTGGAGCCCTGCACTCTACCCATTCCCTGATGGTCTCAATAGCCCGTCAGTTACCTCCTTGAAGCAGGTCCAGCACTTGCAGAAACACAGACGGGAGCATGGGTGAATCTTGATCATCACCTTCCCAGTCTTCTTAGCCTTGGCCGTGTAGTACAGCCTGCCCCGCATGGCATGGCGCCTGGCATTGGTGGGCAGTGGAGGGAACATCTTCTGGTCAGTGATCAACAGAGAAAGCACTATCCTGTTCTTGCACCCCCGCCCCAAATGCCAGCAGGCTCCTTGGTGATCTCACCTTTGATCGTCCAGGTCAATCAGGTTCCTGACATCATAGCAGAAATGGACTCTGGTCACCACGCACCCAGGATAGGCCTCACTGCAGTCACAAACACAGAGGCTGAAGCAGCCTGTGCGGCTGGGCTGAGTAACCTCACTCCCTAGTTAGTGTCACGGCCCATGGGGATGGGAGGCTCTACTGCCAGGGCTCCTGTCTCGGAATGACATCCATCCTTGCCCCTAAGGCTGAGCTGTCTTTGATGTTTAGACCCTAGTCATCTGGGACTCGACGGCACCTTTATGGATTCAAAACAGGGTGTGGACATGCTCCAAACACCAGGAGGCTAAGAAGGAGCTACTTTTGAGAGAGGAGCAGCATCTCTGGGTCTAGGGTCTTGAGGACACCCCCAAAACGTCTGGAGACACTACCTGAGACAGTTGGGAAGTCGGGTCTCCCTGGGCTGAGTAGCTGAAGCCACACGAAATAGTTAAATGGCCCTTTGGCCTCACCGATATCATACAAGGGCCTCTAGAAGTCTGCTGCTGCAGCCTTGGTGGCCCTCTCCTTTCTGAAAAGGTGATTCTGAGCTGAGTCCCGAGAGGACCACCACCGGGGAAGTCTCCAGCCCCAGCATTCTGTGCTAACTCACATTCCTATGAGAACCCATAGGAGATACTGGGAAGAGATGGTACTCGACACAGCCCATGCTCCCACTTACTGGAAGTGTTTGCTGATGACCTCTGGATCCTGGATTTCAGTGGGGACGTAGGTGATCATCAGTGTCCTCGTGATCTGGGGTCAGGGGAGAAAAGGCTGTGCTTCCGCAAGAATGCTACATATATGGGTCCTTAGTGACCCGGAGATCCAGGAGAGTGAGCCTTCTGCTCCCACCAGGCTGCCTGTTTCCTAGAGACCCCTTGCTAAGCAAGCTGCTGGCCAGCATCCTGTAGCCCCCAGATCTCAAGTCAGGCCTTGGTTAGTCTCTGTGCTCCAGCTGGGGACCCCTGCCAGAAAGCTGAGGTCAGGAAGGGAGAACTAGAGCCAAGGTGAAGGACCACATCTCCCCTAGAAAAGGTCATTTGTGCACACTTGCAGCAACCCCAGCCTCCGTCCCTGGCTGGCTGAGTGCATGGGATAGCTTGGGGCATAGGGATCTATACTTTGGGGTAAGTTTAAGTCAATCTGTCATAGAACAGGTAGGCTCAAAGGAGAAGAGCCCCCTCTACTGGATGAAGAAGGATGAAGCCTTGGTGGCTCATTCCCATGGCTACTCCTCCCCACAGAGCACAGATAACCCAGTAGCCATACCCTTTTCAGGGTCCTGGCCTAAGCAGCTGCCCACCTGTGGCTCCTCAGCACCGAGCTCTGCACAGAAGAGGCTGTGGCCAACCTCAACCCTGAGTTTGCCTGAGTAGTCTTTTCTTGGCCTTGAACGTATGTCTAAGTCAAGAGATGAAGACTTGGGCTGGGGACACGGGCTCAATGGGAGCCTTATGGACACTTGCTGCCCAAGCATGAGGACCTGAGTTCAGATTCCTAGCATCCAGGTGGAGAACCAGGTGTGGCCAAGTCTGTCTGTGACCTCAGCACCGTGGGAGTCAGAGACAGGAGGATCACTGAGGCTTGCTGCCAGCTCACCTCACTCTAGGTTCGACTAGAGACCTTGTCCCAAGAGAATAAGGTGGAGCGTGACAGACCAGGACACCTAATGCTCTCTTTTGGACTCCATGTGAGCAAGTATACATACATGTGAGTGTACACAACACACACACACACACACACACACACAAAGAAATAACAAAATAAAAAAGAAAGATGAAGTCTCCAAGTGCAAACCTCAGCCAGGGAGTCGGCTAGGGGAATTATCCCCAATTGCTCACACCCCAGGCTGGGAAAATTCTAGGACACACATTCTAACCCAGCTCTCTAGGGCAGCAGAGGTAGAGGAGGGGAGGAAACATTAGCAGCTACCCTACCATCCAGCACGAGGGGCTTTCACGGCTTAGCAGTGCAGGGGGGTAGTAGGGGATACTAGGACAGGGGGAGTGGAGGGAAGGGCATGCAGGGGTAGGGCAAACAAGGGCTCGCTCCTACTGGAGCGAGATCTCCCCCCACCAGAGAGCCAAAGATGGCATTTTTACGAAGCTGGGGAGAACATCCTTCACACACTCACCTTGAGGTTCTTCTTGGGCACAAACCCCAAGCAGTGATGGCCCATGAGGGCGAAGTTGATGAGGAAGTACAGGAACGCGAAGAGACTGTGCAGCCACAGGAGCTTACTCCTGCAGGGGGGTGAGGAAGGGGGGCGGGGAGGGGTGGAGCACAAGACTCATGGGGCTGCAGGCCTCCGGAGCCCCACAGTGTTGCTATACCCCCATCACACCATCAGCATCCCCAGACATCCCTCCCACCACGACAGCGTCCCCAGACTCACTCCCACTACAACAGGACTTTCAATGGACTAGACCCAGGGTTGGCACCTTCTCGCCAGACCCTCAGAGGGCTGCCCTGACCACCATTCCCCATTCTACCCGTGGGGAAAGGAAGGCCAGAGCAGTGGCTAACCTGCCTAAGGGCACTGGGAGAGGAACCACAGCTGCCCATCCCGCACCTCACAGATGCCCAGTAGGCGGAGGGAGGAGAGCTGGGTCATACGCAGCGAGAGGAAGGCTAGACAACCTCTCTTCCCTGAGCAGAGGGCTGGTGGTCACTGGGCTCTGCTTCTACCCTCGCTTGTGGCTCCCAGGATGCTGTCTCAAGGCATCTGACCAGAGTAGTTTGGAAGTTTGAGCGGCATGGCTTGAGGAGAGCAAGCCTGGTCTGCTCCTCCTGGCTTGGAGCCTCTGCCTACCTAAATATGTGCCTAGCAGCTCAGATTCTACATTAAAGAGCATCTCAGCATCACCTACAATGGGATAGGCCCTCCATCATTAACCATTTAATTAAGAAAATGCCCTACAGCTGGATCTTATAGAGGCGTGTTCTCAATTGAGGTTCCCTCCTCTCTGATGACTCTAGCTTGTATCAAGTTGACATAAAATTAGTCAGCACACTTAATGCATCTGCTCCTGAGAAGACTTTGTAGCAGGGCAGGCGGAGGGTATACTCAAGATGTGCGCAGTGGGAGTCATGTACACCGAAGGCCCCTGATGCTCTATGGGATTCCACATCTTGGGAAGGTGGTGCGGGAGAATTATCTGTATTCTGTCAATCATGTATTTTAATAAAATGCTGATTGGCCAGGCAGGAAGTATAGGCGGGTCAACCAGACAGGAAGTAGAGGCGGGGCAATGAGAACAGGAGAATGCTGGAAAGGAGGAAGCCCATTCCTCCCATTCCAGCCCAGACCTCCAAAAAAACAAGATTTAATCTGCTTGGCTGAGAAAGGTACTGAGCCACATGGCTAATGTGGATAAAAATAATAAATTAATATAAGTAATAAGAGCTAATAAGAAACCTGAGCTAATAGGCCAATAAACTATGGAGTTTTATAAACTATGGAGATCTCTGTGTGATTTTCTCCAGGACTTGCTGGCTGTGGGGTACCGGGCGGGAAGGAACCCCCAACAAGCAGGCCCTCATGTTACAGGAAGGGACATGAGGCTCCTCAGAATGACTGACTCAGGAGATGCTGGTTGGTGGCTCTGCTCCAGTTGGCAACTCTAAGGTGGGCAGAGCTGGATGGTGGAGGAGAGGAGAGGATGCCACAGCTCCATGCTGCTGATCCAAGAGCTGTAGCAATGCTAGCCTGCTCTGGGGCCAATGCAGGAGGTTAGAGGTGTAAGGCAGGTAGGGGTGGGATAAGATGGAACCCACTTCTGCAGTTTGGTCAGGAAGTTGGCCAAGCCATTCAGGGAGCCTTAGCGTAGACAAGCAGGGCCACATCGGGCCCAGCTCAGGTTTGAAGTGGCTACCAATCAGGTTGGCTGGTTCCTGACCTGAGAATGGGAAGGAACCCAGAGAACTTGTCTTGTCCTAGGGTTTATATTTCCCATACTTAACGGCTAAATCTGGAGCAAGGGTTTCCCCAGATGCAAAGCCATCAGATGACCAGGAGGTAACAGTAGTGAAGCCTGCCAGCACCTGATTCTCCTGTTGCGGACATCAGAAGCACAGGCTAGAGGACCTGTGAGTCACTCCATTATTTGAGGTGCAACCTGAACCTGGGGTTGTCAAGGATACTGCATTTTGAATATACCCTCCTCCTGCCCTGCTACAAGGTCTCCTCATGAGCAGATGCACTAAGTGTGCCGACTAATTTTATGTCAACTTGGTACACACTAGAGTTATCAGAGAGGAGGGAACTCAATCGAGAACACGCCTCTATAAGATCCAGCTGTAGGGCATTTTCTTAATTAAATGGTTAATGATGGAGGTCCATTGTCCCTGGGCTGGTGGTCCTGGGTTTATAAGAAAGCAGGCTGGGCAGGCCATGATAAGCAAGCCAGTAAGCAGCACCCCTCCATGGCCTCAGCATCAGCACCTGACTCCAGGTTCCTACCCTGCTTGAATCTGCCTACCATGTCTCTAGTCCTCAGGAATGGCCAATGTGGGTAAATGGCCACTCGTGAAAATGGGGAAACCAAGGCATTAAGAATCCTTCCCCAGCCGGGTGGTGGTGGCGCACGCCTTTAATCCCAGCACTCGGGAGGCAGAGGCAGGCGGATCTCTGTGAGTTCGAGACCAGCCTGGTCTACAAGAGCTAGCTCCAGGACAGGCTCTAAAGCTGCAGAGAAACCCTGTCTCAAAAAAAGAATCCTTCCCCGCCAGGAGAATACAACTTCTGGCATCCTACTCAGGACCTGGATCCCAAATGAACCTGCCTGCCTCATCAGCGCTGAGCCACTCATGCCGGGTACCAACGCGTTAGCCTGTCTTTCCCCGCCAGCACCCAGTCAATAGAATGGGAGTGAGGATCAGGTACCTACTCTGTGGAGACATTAACAATGGTGGTCCGACCAAAGTGGCTATTCCAGTCTGAAAGAGAGAAGAAAGGGCCAACCTTGATCCTGGTCTCTATACTGCTCGGGGCAGTGGTGGGGACAGAATTCAAGGTTTCTGAACAAATGCCAAGGATCTAGAAATCCTTGCCTATATCTGCTTTTCCTTCTGGTCCCCAGACTGTCCCCAGCTACCAGCAAAAACATCCTCCTCCTGGGTGGTCCTGGCTTGGGCTCTAATCCGTGAGACTAAGCGTCTATAGGGAATACCCCGTGCATGACTGGCTTGTAACAGACACACAGCAAACTAGTTTTGAGGGAACCAGATGGCTGTCTAGCCACCAGCAAACCGATGACATTGGCAATCCTGGCCACAATCCCAACAAGAACCCAAACTCCAGAAAATTGGAGTTTAGACAATGGACATTTTCTTATTGGAACCAAATAGATTCTTCTAGCCACGCATATTAATGTGTTTGTTCAGACGGTCCCAGGCTTCATAGAACTTCTAAGATTCCTGCATTATCCTCGCCACATGCTAGCACTAGGGATGGAAATCTGGAAGGTCAGGCACACTCCCTCTGGTGCTGCAATCTGGTGCATACTCAATATGCTGCAGTGGATTCATTCAGGTCTACCTCTGGCTGAGGAGAAACCGGGAAAACCCGGGGAATGAGGGGAAACTGGTTGCTAACTGGACATCGAAGGGACCACTGGACGCCAGCCTTCCCTCAGCTCTGTCCCTCCCGCCGTTCTGAGGAAGACACGTTTGCTGTTCCCCGAGTTCCCACAGAGTACCAGGTACTTGACATCCCTCCCTCCCTCCCTGTGTCTAAATAGTGGAGGGAACAGATTTAGAAGGTAAAATACTTTGTGAGCTTGGGAGAAGGCGTTTTCAAGTATATGTGGGCAAAAGCTGGGGAGCCAGGATCTTTCTATCTCAGGAGTCAAGCTCGCGCTCACGATGCCGCCTATTACAATGTGTGCGCAGAAGCCCTACCAGAAGAATTCTGCAAGAACAGGGGTGTGTCCATCAGGGTATAAGTCAGGAGACGGGGAGGTCAGAAGCCTCTCCAGGGAGCCACATATCCTCCGACAGCACAGGGACAGTTACAGACAGTTCCAGGCTGATCTGTGAGCATGTCCTATCCCTGGTCCGCATATGAGGAAACTGCAATAGGGTTTGCCTAAGGATACCAACAGCCCGCTGAGCGCTGCCTACCCAGAACAGTCCCAATGTAGTTAATAGGCAAAATGATGCCCAGAGAGGGGATGCAGAGGATGAGCACATAGATGATGAGGTGATACTGGAACATGATGTAGATGCGCGCATCATCGCCGCACTTGCTGATCAGGTCCCGGTCCCTGCAAGAGACATAAACAAGAGAGAGCGTTCCTTGGGTACCAGGGTGACCACCACTTGCCTGGGGATAGGTAGAGGAAGCAGTAGGGAAAGGATCACCTTCTTCCTAAGTTTTAATCTTGGGGAAAATATTGCCCTGCTTCTCAATGCCTCAAGCGTGCCTGAGAGCATGTCGGTGAACACAGGTGCATCAGAAGGGCCGTGCTATGGGCACACGAGGGACCCAGAGCCCAGAGAACTCATCAGGTAGCCTTGCAGTCCTTCTGTAAGCATTGCAGGCTTGAGGTGCTGGCAATGGACACATCGTTCCTGATAACTCAGATGGGTCCCTTCAAGAAAGTTCTTTATTTTTCAGTTCCTTCAACTCAAAGGCAATGCTCCACACTGCCAGGCTGACCAAAGGGGAAGAGCAGGTGAGGGCAAAGGGGTTGGGAGCTTTCCTCTGCAGGAACTGAGTCTGTGCACCGGCCAGACACGCTGGAGAACAGCCGGCCTTAGCTACTGAAGGTGAATGCATGTACACTCCATGAACCAGCAATTTCACTCTTAGGTGCTATCCAACAGAGAGATGACACACCTATCAAAAGATATGTGTAACAATCTATAGAATCTATAGGTGCTTGATTTATAGCCACCCTGCCTGTCTAAGTATGATGCCAGTGCCAAGTGAAGTCTGCCACAGTGAGAGGGGTTTTCTTGTCGTCTCGGTAATTAGGAGGTTAGAGGCAGGAGGATTAGGGGTTCAAGGCTATCGTAAGCTACATGGTGAGTTAGAGGCCAGTCTGGACTATATGAGGCTCTGTCTCAAAAATAAACAGCAAAGGCTGGAGAGATGGCTCAGTGGTTAAGAGCACTGGCTGCTCTTCCAGAGGACCCAGGTTCAATTCCCAGGACACACATGGCAGCTCACAACTGTCTGTAACTCCAGTTCTGGGTGATCTGGTCCCCTCACATTAATATACATGGAGGCAAAACACCACTTTTACAAGTAAAAGGATAAAAGGGACACACTGTTGTAGAAAAATTGGAAAATAAAAAGGAAAATAATTCTCTTATGATCTCATTAAACCTAAGATGATTTTAAAAGATTTATTTATTTTTATTTATGTGTATGTGCAGGCCTACATGCGTTTATGCGTAGTGTGTGTGCATAAACTTTGGAGGTCAGAGAGTGTTGGATCCCCTAATACTACAGTTTGATGTGGGTGCTGGGAACTGAACCTGGGTCCTATACAGGAACAGTATGGGTGCTCTGACGTTTAGTAACGCATTTTGAATAATTTCCGTTTGCTCCTCATGCAGCTTTTCCTTAATGATGGTTAAGGTTTGAAGATGGGGTGTCCCCTCCAAAGCCATTCTGGAGTTTGGGATCCACTGTGAGGTATGAAGGGGGTGGGCAAATGTGGGCATAAACACCCACACACACGCACACATGCTCACAACCATGTCGTCTCCTCATTCATGGTTTTTCCATGCCTACCCTTCTAGGTAAGTTCATTGGTTACCTTTAGATTCAAATATCTCGTGCAGGATTCAGATTTTTCAAATATTAGAACAAAAAGTACATAGGTTTTCAATAACTTAATTTAGAGACTTATTCGGAGCTCCTGATTTTCTGTCTGTGAGTAGCCAAAGCATCTCCTTGCCCTAGACTCAGGAATTAAGTCCCAGAACAGGATCTTGGGGAACTGACGGGAGAGTGTGCCTGTGGAAGAATGGGACGTGTCTTGCTGCAGGCTTGGGATACAAGAGCTGATCTCTGAAAGAAAAAGTGTGTCTGAAATGTATATATGGAGGTCAGGGGGAATCTCCAGAGACCCTCCAGATAGACGGACAGACAGGGTGGAGGGCTGGACTGGGCAGGATTAACAAGGTTTTCCTTCTGGGACAGGAATTCTGCCTCCAGCTCAGGATCCCTCTTTCCACCATTCTTGGTATTATCCCCAGGACGCACGTCTGTCTCCTCCTCCTGTTCTCCTTACTTCCATCTTCCTACACATCCCTTGGAAAGTAAGTTCTTTTCAACATTGGCTTACCCTAGAAATGCCTCCTCCAAGAAAGACCCAGACTGCGAAGGTAGACACCTTCCAGCCATGCCTGTGTGGACTTGTGTGATCTTACACCCTAGAAGAGACCCTTTCCTCTTCCTCTCTCAGTGAGGTCTCCCTGGGCCTTTGCTGATCTTGCCCCTTAGGTGGCCCATCTGTTCCTGTCACTTCAACTTCAGTCTCTAAGCATCTGTCTGCCAAGTCTAAATCCTCTGCTCTGACTTGTCTCCTAAGCTTTAGTGCTGTTATTTCTATAGCTGGTTGGTCACCTCACAAGCTTGCCTGAGCCATGTGTCATCATTTTATTTCTTCTCCCACCCTCTGCCTTTATTATTCTCCATCAAAACAAGAACTCAGCATTTTCCTGTAGACAGAAATTTCTGTCCTGCCTGGTCCCACAGCCACAGCCATCTAGTCCCAAAGAAACACACAGAGGCTTAAATTAACTATAAGCCTATTTGGCCTAATAGCTCAGGATTATTATTAACTAGCTCTTACATCTTAAATTAATCCATACTTCTTACCTATGTTCAGCCATGTGGCTTGGTACCTTTTCTCAATAATACATTCTCATCTTACTTCCTCTGCATCTGGCTGGTGACTGCATCTCTGCCTTTCCTCTTCCCAGAATTCTAATCTGGTTGCCCTGCCTATATTTCCTGCCTGACTACTATCCAATCAGTTACTTTTATTAAGCTAATATAAGTGACAAATCTCTACAGTGTATAAGAGCATTATCCTATGCCATTTTCCTTTAAAATCAGCACATGGGGACCTGGAGAGATGGCTTAGGGGATAAGAGCACTGACTGCTTTTCCAGAGGACCCAGGTTTGATTCCTAGCACCCACATGGCAGCTCACAACTATCTGTAACCCATGCATATGGTGCACAGATACACATGCCAGCAAAACTACAATACAATAAATAAGTTTTTAAAAAAAACTGGCATTTTAAGCTGGGTGTGGTGGTTCATGCCTTTCATCTCAGCACTTGGGAGGCAGAGACAAGATCTCTGTGAATTCAAGGCCAGCCTGATCTATAGAGTGAGTTATATACAGTTATATATATAGAGAGAGACCCTACCTTAGATAAATAGATATATTAGATAGATAGATAGATAGATAGATAGATAGATAGATAGATAGATAGATAGATAGATTGGATGGATGGATAGATAGATAGATAGATAGATAGATAGATAGATAGATAGATAGATAGATAGATGGCAGCAATTCCTTCTCTTTTTCCCCAAATTCCCCTTTTCATGGCTGATTGTAACCCACCCATTATGAAGGACACAGGGAATCTTTGAGGCCATTGTTTCTCCGAGTAGATTGAAGAGGAGTTTGCACACAGACTCGGGCTGAGCTGACTCCGCTCAGTAAAAGATTTAGCTGTCACCTAAGCCACTGCTCCACAGGGCGCCAGATGTAATACAAAGCCCCACTTTTCTGCCTTCCTTGATGGTGTGATTCCCATAGAGAACCCTTTTGATAGGAGCCTTGGGGTGGGGTAGGGACTGGGAGTCAAGATGAACGTGGCTACGCACAAAGCTTGTACATTGACCTTCTTTCTCACTGACCTGCGGGTTCAGGCATTGACACACCAAAGGCTACGCACACAGATTTGCAACAACACAGTGACCCAAATCTTCTGCACTTACTGACCTCACACCTGGCACATGAAGTTCTATTGCTTTTACCACTGCTCCATTGACATTGTCGGTTTTAATCGACAATTTGACATGATCTGGATAGATTCACCTGGGAAGGGAGCCCCAGTGAGGGACTCTCTACATCAGGTGTGCCCATGAGTGTGTCTGAAGGAGATTATCTTGGTTACAATGATTAATGGGGGAAGACGTGCCTACTGTGGGTAGCACCGTTCCCTAGGCAGGGGATCCTGGACCGTATCAGGATGGATAAAGCAAGCCAGGCACTAGCATGCAACGCTAATTCACTGCTTTCTGCTCTTGACTGTGATGTAATGAGACTAGTTGCTTCTAGTTCCTGCTGCCTTGACTTCCCCAAAATGACAAGCTGTAACCTGGAACTGTGAGCCCCCACCCTCCATCAAGTTGCTTTTATCAGGGTATTTCAGCACAGCAGTGGGAAACAAAACTAAGATTACATGCCAGCAATGGAGAAAATCCAGAAGGTCAGCTTCAAACACCCTCTGGGGAGTCTTTTTCTCTACCCTTGAGGACATGGTCAGTTGAGTGGACCTGTTTATTGTACTCTCTTTCCCTTGTTCCTATATGAAGGAATGAAAAACTGCCCCAATCTGCTTCTGCCTGTGAATTTGCCAAATGCATGAAGCTATAGCTGGCGTGCACTGCCTCCTGGGAGAACAAATGTTCAGACATGCGTTTGGATGTGGCTTGCCCTCCTGAGAGTGCCTATGCCACATGCCTGGTCTCCACTATGTTAAGAAGTTAATCTGGGGAGCACTGCTTCCGGGAAGTAACTCCCGTGGAAACCTGTCAGTTATTTCTCACAAGGATGAGTTATAAAAGATTCTCTCTGGGATTAGCGGACCAGCCTGGGCTACATAATAGACCTTCTCTCAAAAATAAATATAATGAAATAGTGGGGTTGTACTTGTATAAGAATGACAGCAGACTTTAAACTTTCTAGCAATGAAAACATGTGTGTTCTGGCTTGTGTGTGTTTGATAAATTAACAAAGCAAGCAAAGCCAGATGTGAAGACATCTGAAAGATTGCCCTCTGCTAGCTCACCTATGGCTCGGCATAGAGAAGCTGACACTTGCCCCCCACAAAACAATGGCTACTTCATTTTGGGGGGACTACAATGAGGGAGGGAGGAGCAGTGGAGGCCAAGGTCACACTGAGCTCCCAGCGGAAGGCACAGTCCTAGGCACAGGTCAGGATTTCCATGACCCAGCCTGAGTTTCCTGAGACCCTGCAGGATCGCAGATGGGAAAGAGAGATGCCCTAGTGGCTACCCAGGGATGGGTCTCAGAAAAGCCTAGCTAGGAATGGTGGGTGTGGAGAAGTATGGAGTTTGGCAGCCTTTGCGGAGGGAAGCAGAGTAGCAGGGCCATCCAGGTCAGTACCTGGTCTCTGCGGTGGCTGTTCTCGGTTGTCAGCCTGACCATGACTACATCTGGAATTAACTAAGACCCAATGGCAGGGCATGACTATGAGCAATTTTTTTCTTTAATTAAATCATTTGAGTAGGACGATCTACTTGCAATGCAGGTCTTTGAGATATAAGATCCACCTTTAGTCTGGATCACACTTTCTGCTGGCAGTTTCGATAAAGGGCATGGCAGAAAGAAGCTCTCCCTCATGTCTGCGTGTTCTCACTACTGCAGGCAAGTTCATTCCTTCACTGGCATTAGAGCCTGCTGCTTCAGGATCCCAGCGTATACTGCAGACCAGCTCAGACATCCAGTCTTGTGGACTGAACAACTACTGGATTCTTGAACCTCCCCTTCATGGGCAACCATGATTGGATTAATTGGGCCACAGTTTGTAAGCCATTCTAATAAATCACTGTTCTCTCTCTAGAGAGAGAGAGAGATTCACTCTATAAGCTCTGTTCCTTTAGAGAACTCTAATTTCAGTCCCTAAGGAACAGCAAGGCTGTACCCTGTGGAGCATGTGTCACCAGGCCAGAAAAGACCCTGGAGAAGGGACAGGAGACAGGCAAATTCAGGGAGAGCCCAGAATCATATGTGATGCTGAGCACAGCCAAGGAAAAGCTGTGTGTACGTGTGCACGTGTGTGTGTGTATGGGTGTCCGTGCATGTGTTCATGTGTGTACGAGTGTATATGTCTATAGATATGAAAGGTCATGAGTATACATACCTCTGTGCATGACTGTTCATGCCTGTTCGCATGTGTGTGCATATCTCTGCATTGAGGGTGCAGCCAAGATTCGCTCTAATATCTGTCTATTCAATTGTAGGCTGAGAGTGGGTAGGTGTGAGAGAGCAAGAGTCTTGGGGTCTGCCTCTACAGAAACCCAGAAGGTAAGGTGAGCAAGAATCACAAGGCTGTGGCTTTGCCATCCAGGCTCAGAAAGGAGACGTCTGTCCTTCTGCTCCAGAGAACTGATCCCCCTTGACAATATGAACACAGAAACCAAGCATGCAAAGAACACAGAAACCAAGCATTTCTTAGAGCAGAGTTCACAGGCTTGCTTTTGTATGCATGGGGGTAACAATTCCACTTTACATGGGGGTCTCTCCCCAAAGGCTAAGGCAGAGGTGGCATGGTCACAGGGCGGGGCTCAGTTCCCATTCTCTAGCTACAACCTGGGAAAGGGCTCTCTGCCTACACTCGAAGAGGCTGGAAGCAGAGTAGCCTATGGCACTTAGGCCTGTCATCCAGGGAGGGTCTGCTCATCTCTGCAACCCCTTCCTACCTCACCTCACTCCAGGGCGACACTAACAGAAACCCCAGGAGAAGCACTTACTTCATGGTTAGGCTGTTGAAGAACCAGGAACAGAAGCCCTGGAAGGGAAAGAAGAGAAAGTGTGAGAAAAGCCGGCCTGGCTTATTTGGCCTGACTATGGGGACCCCGGCAGCAAAAGGTTATGTTGGGAGTCTCCCTCCATAAAGGGAGCTTTCTAGAATGGGTTAAGTGCTGAGGGAAATGTCTCCCTGGAAGTGAGTGGACAGCCTTGCCATCCTGATACAGGGAATGGGACTTGGAAGGCCGGAGGGACTCCAGGGAGGGGCTATACTGCTCCTCTCAGTCTCTCTGCTGCTGAGAAATCCCCCATCCCCAACACACATGTGGTCTAGAGCTTCAATGATTGGCTGGCCAAAGGGAAAATGGCCCAAAAGGAGCTAAAAAAAAGATATAGTAATCCTCCTGGATATTGGAAGTAGACACAATCGCCAGGCAAAAATTGGGAACTCGAAGGTGGGGCGAGATGTGGCCAAGGGAAGATGCGGAGAGAAAAGCGTGAAGGGGAGAATTGGGGGAGCTCGGAGGAATGGGATGCTTGAGATACAGGAAGGGTGGATATGGGAGCAGGGAAGCATATATCTTAATTTAGGGAGCCATCTGAGGGTTGTCAAGAGACTTGACCCTAGAGGGGTTCCCAGGTTTCTAGGGAGACACCCCCAGTTAGTTCCTTGGGCAGCTGAGGAGAGGGAGCCTGAAAAGGCCAGTTCCTATAGCCGTACTGATGAATTTCTTGCATATCACCATAGAACCTCCACCTGGCGATAGATGAAGAAAATGACTGAGCCCCACATTGGAGCACTGGACTGAGCTCCCAAGGTCCTGATGAGGAGCAGAAGGAGAGAGAACATGAGAAAGAAAGTCAGGACCGTGAGGGGTGCGTTCACTCATGGAGACAGTGGGACAGAACTAATGGGAGATCACCAACTCTAGTTGGGATGGGACTGATGGATCATGCGACCAAACCGGACTCTCTGAATGTGGCCTACATTGGGGGCTGACTGAGAAGCAAAGGACAATGGACGGGCTCTGTGGGAGCCTTCTCAGCTTGGTCGATCACCTTCCTGGACCTGGGGGGAGTTGGGAGGACCTTGGTCTTAACATAGAGTAGGGAACCCTGATGGCTCCTTGGCCTGGAGAGGGAGGGGGGGTATGGGTGGAGGGGAGGGGAGGGAAGGGGGAGGAGGAGGGGAGGAGATGGAAATTTTGGAAATTTTTAAATATAAAAAAATAAACCATGAAAAAGAAAGAGGCTGGATATGGGTGTTGGGAGTTTCTCTCCTTCTGTGTGCCTAAGTGTCACACGAACCCTGTAGTGTCTTGATGCCATCTCTGATGTCACATGCAGACAGCTTGAGAACAAAGCTAGCTCAAAGGACAGAAGACTGGGGTACGAGGGGGCCCACTCAGCAATGCTGGACTTCCGGTATCTAGCGGTGCCTGAAGCAGCTGCTTGTCTTGGATCTCCCCAAACTTGTGCCTTAAATGACCCTTTTGTGGTAAAAACCAGTTTGAGCGAGCCTTGGCTCTTGCAGCTCAGTGTCTTTGTCTTGTTCCATACAAAATGCCTTTCTCTTGGATCTTGCTGTCTGGGGTTTCTAGGTAGCAGGGAAAGGCAGCCTCAACCATGGTAAAGCTGTGGGGAGCCTCAGAGGAAGTCAGCATGTGAAAGCTCTCTGTGTGAATGAACTGGGGCCTGTGGCTCTCAGTTACCAGAGCAGCTAGTCAGTAAAGTGCCCCCATGTGTTTAATTCCCTCTAAGGCCCCATAAGGACAGCAAAAGCTTGGACAAGACTGTATCTCTGGATTGGCCCCATTCTGTGGGCACCGTTTCTGGGAACTAAGTAGGCTCACGAGACTGACAGACCTCTAGAACCACAGGAATTGGAGAAAGGTCTTCCCTAAAAGAAAGCAGCAAGGACAGGCAAAAGAAAATCAATTGTTCCCTTGACACAAGGTCCACCCTTCCAAGCTTGGGTACAAAGTGAGACCTCCTCCCTCTTAAAGGCTTGTCTGTTGAAGGTTGGTCCTAGCTGGCCGCTACAAAGATGTGAGTGTGCTAACATCATTCGTGGGCCAGTCCATGGGTGGTTATAAGTGAATGAACTCTTAGGAGGTGGGGGAGAAAGTAGGCCAGTAGGGCACATGTTTTGTTTTTTTCAGAGACAGGGTTTCTCTGTGTAACAGCCCTAACTGTCCTGGAACTAGCTCTGTAGACCACACTGGCCTTGAACTCACAGAGATCCACCTGCATCTACCTCCCAGGTGCTGGGATTAAAGGCGTGCGCCACCACCGCAGTAGGGCACATTTTTTTTTTTTTTTTTTTTTTTTTTTTTGGTTTTTCGAGACAGGGTTTCCTTGTAGTTTCTAGAGCCTGTCCTGGAACTAGCTCTTGTAAGTAGGGCACATTTTTGAAGACTATATCTTGTTCCTCATCTCTCCATCTCCCTCTCTCTACGAGCAGAGGTGTGGGCTGAGCGTAGATTGAGCCCTCTGAGTCGGAACAAGCCTAAACAAACCTTCCTCTGTAAGTTAAGTTGTGGCTAACACAATGTCCTTGAAGCCAGAGCCCTTCAGGAAAGTCAGGGACTGAAAGCCAGTTGGGAGGCAGACATTCCCACCCCACAGGGAAGGGCCACCATCTTTCAGGAGCTGACGAGGCTGAAGAGAGTAACAGCATTGTCACAGTGAGTGTTTCTCTGTCACCATCCTCCTCACCCTCACTATACAGTTAATAGCAAATGCCTGACTTAACGGAGCACTCTAGTGGGGCCCGCTTGACTGAGAGCTGCACGGTAGCAGAGGCTACCCCTCTGCACTTGCCCTCCTCCTGCAGTGTAGCAGAAGCTACCTCCCTGCGCTTGCCCTCCTCCTGCACTGTAGCAGAGGCTACCTCCCTGTGCCTGCCCTCCTCCTACACTGTAGCAGAGGCTACCCCTCTGCGCTTGCTCTCCTCCTGCATTGTAGCAGAGGCTACCTCCCTGTGCCTGCCCTCCTCCTACACTGTAGCAGAGGCTACCCCTCTGCGCTTGCTCTCCTCCTGCAGTGTAGCAGAGGCTACCTCCCTGTGCCTGCCCTCCTCCTCCTCCTCCTCCTCCTCCTCCTCCTCCTCTTCATCTTCCTCCTCCTCCTCCTCCTCTTCATCTTCCTCCTCCTCCTCCTCCTCCCATAATGATTTGCCTCCTTAGTTTTCCTTTCTTTTCTTGTTTGGCTTTTAAGACAAGGTCTTACTACATTCCAGTCTGGCTTAGAACTTACTATGGAGTCTAGACTGATGACTGGCTTCTTAATTTTTAAGAAAGAAAATAATCTTTTTATCATTACAAAACACAGACACATAGGCACAGGGCAGTGTGTCTGAAAATAAGCCTGTGTGTCGCTGTCGCCCTTTGACCTGGAGTCTCCAAGAGCCAGCCTGACTCCCTGAGGCTTCATGTACTGGATGACGCCACAGCCTGACAAGAGGTCTTGTGAAGACAGGCTGGTCTCTTGAAGGAACAAACGTGCTTCCGCTGACCGCACACAACAGATCTGTATGGTGTTAATTACAGCATGGGCTCGTCTGGGTACTCAGATATAGGAGTCACAGGGGGAAGAACGCACAGGAAGCTGGTCATGCAGACAAGGGGTCGTTTCAGCTGGGTTAGGGATGTTAAAGAAAAGAATGCTTTCTCCGTAAGCGAAAACAGAAGTCTGGGATCCAAGAGGGTTGGTTAGGGTCCCAGGATGAGAAGACTCTAAAAAGGGCTGCTGGGGAAGGAAAGGGAAATAGGTGGAAATCTCTGAGATGGGAAAGAGGCAACATCCACTGTTGAGACACAGACTGGGTGTGGGGCAAGGGAGCAAACCGACAGGCCGTGGAAGACATCTGCAATGGATTAGAAAAGCATTAGGAAGATAGTGAGAGCAAGCGTAGAGACCAGTGTCTCGGGTCACGGGGATGGCTCTGGATGCAGATGGAAGATGAATGGGGCGGGAACAAGGGAGGCCCCTGGGAGATCACTTAGAGCTGCTGAGGCATCTGGACAAGAGACTGGTGGGGGCCTGAGCAGGGCTGACTCAGGAGGAACAAGACCGTGAAGGTCAAGGCATCACAATTTGGGGAAGAGATGGGAAAGGAAGGGTATCTAGCTAAGAATGAGACGGGGATAAGACAGGACTGAAGTCGGGGATGAGAAGCGGAGGAGGGTGTCATAGAGGGATCAGAAGTGTGTAGAGGGTGTCACGGGGTCCTTTAGGGTGTCACCGGATAAGAGGGGTTGGAGGCCTTCGGGACTAGCAGGAAGGACATGCTGAGAGGTAGGATGGCCGTGGTGACGGCTGAGGTTGTGAGAATGGATGTCATGACTAGGAGACAGAGAGTGTGAGGCAGAGGGAGGGGCTTGGGACAGTCAAGGGACTCTAACAGTGGAGGACTCTGCAGAGGGGACAGAGGTGTCGGAATGAAAACCCCGCAGAGCGTGCCATAGACCCAGCTGAACGCACCTGCTGAAGGCAGAAAAGAGGCCTCCAGTGTGCCAAACTTTCTGACACTGTGACATAACACTGTCATCTACAGATGAGTCAGCCACATTCATAGCTCTCCTGGGACACATGTGACCCTCGCCAACAGTTGGGTTATGCCTCTTTTTTTCTGAGAGACAGGCTAAGATGAGGACTGAGGAGAGACCACTGATGGCCTTGGGGCTCTGGTGGAGTCAGGCAGGAGATAACGCATTTGAGAAGGTCAGGGAGAGGTGAGAGGTGAGGAAAATGACCACTGTCTCGTCAGCTGATGAGGCTGAGGAAAACAGCAGTGACGGAGGCGGGTCTTCTATCCATCTGTTGCTTTCATTGGTTAATTAATAAAGAAAACTGCTTGGCCTGATAGGTCAGAACATAGGTAGGCGGGGAAGACAGAACAGAATGCTGGGAGGAAGAAGGCAGTGAGACAGTCACCATGGAGCCAGCCACCAGGTCAGGCATGCTGAATCTTTCCCGGTAAGCCACCACCTTGTGGTGCTATACAGATTATTAGAGATGGGTTAAACAAGATGTGAGAGTTAGCCAGTAAGAGGCTAGAGCTAATGGGCCAGGCAGTGTTTAAATGAATACAGTTTGTGTGTTGTTATTTCTGTTGTAAAGCTAGCTGTGTGGGATCCAGGTGGGATGAAAAGCAGGCCTGCTAGCCTCTCACTACACAGCAGTATGGTGCTCGTGAGGAACACGCACAGCCCTTCTACTTCCTCCCCTCTCCATTCAGGTCTCTGCTCAACGGGTGATGTCAGTGCTCAAATGATCGCTACCCACAATGCTGTCTCACCCTTGACATAAGCCTTTCTTTGTCCCCCTTGATGAGCATGCACTCATCATTGTCCTGACTGCATTTATATGTTTGCCTCCCATCCCTGGAAGGAAGTACCATGAGGCAGGACTTGGTCCATGGTCCCCTGTCCCAGGGATGCAGTGAACACATCACAGGTACAAACGAATGGCAAGGGGAGAATTCCACAGGAAAAAGAAAGCAGAACATTGGACTGGACAAGGTGAGGAGCCCTGCATGATGAAAGGGAGACACTCTAGGACCTAGGGATGGTTAAGACTTCCATCTTCCCAGCGGGGAAACTGAATCTGGGGAGCCTGAAGAAGCAGCTTCTATGCTGTGCACTGTGACTGCCTGCCCAGGGCTGGGTTCCCTCCCAGCCCTGACCTCTTCCAGCACTCACCTTGTCCCGACGTTCCACTTCCAAGGAAATCTCGGAGGGAGACGACTTCTCGCTTTGTTCCCCGTAGATCAGCGAAGTCAGGCTGCCCGCCAGGAAGGGTGGGGGTGGCAGGGAGGTAGAAAAGGAGAAACAAAGTCTCAGACGCCTGCCTTGTTCCTTCTCTGTGCCCTAGCTGGGGGACACCGGCTGCTCTTTCTCAGGGCTGTGAGCTGTAGGACTCAGCTTCTAAGCTGAACACACAGCTCTGGGGACAGACACAGCCATTTCTGTTACCAGGCGCAATAATGCACTTTCGGAGTCCAGCCATGGGTTCCGGGAAGACCAGGCATAAACATGACTATATGCTCCAAGATGGCTGCCCCCCCATGTTCCTGCCCCTTCAGCGAGGTCAATGCAGGGGCAAAGGTGAGGGAGAGGGCGCTACTCGCTGAGGAGACACTTCCTGCAGCTTTGGCACCGGGCAGGGTCTCCCAAGGGAGTGGGGTGCTCACCATCCTGCCCCCCCCTACCTGTCATTGTGTATCAGCAGAGCCAGGCGCCCGTAGTCCCACGCGGCTTTCCGGAGGAAGGAATAAAGCAGGACAACAAACTGCAGACCCAGAAAAGCAAGATGGAGCCGGAGACTTCTCAGACCCTGCCTCCTGCACCAGCTGCCTATATTCCCATGAGGGACACCCCCCCCCCCCACAAAGTCTACAGCGTGCCCCTCCATCAGGTGATAAGTTCTGACTCAGAAGGAGCTGTGCCTCTGAACGGAACATTTCCTGACCCAGCGCAGATGGTCAGCTTGTTGAATGGAGGAGCTGAGGGTGCGTTCAGAGTAACTGAACAAGAATATTCCCCATGACAACATCAGCAAGGGGACAGCGAAGGAAGAAGGTCCAAAGGATGTAAAGAGACACAAGAATACTGCCTCTTCCTCCAACCCCAAAGCCCTCTCTCCCTGAGCCACCTAGGCCGGGCCATCACTGTGGCTGGTGTCCTCTGAGTAACTGGGATCCTCACTGTATTTCTTCGCTATCCAGCACCTACCCCGGCTAAGCTCTCCCTGTGTCTCTCCCAAAGCACCCAAGACTTACCACCCATAAGATGAGGTTGAGTACAAGCACAGTGGGGATCCCCCCAAAGGGCTGCCCCTGGAGGACAGTGCTCCGGGACTGGAAACAGTCGTTCACCGTCATGTTGTGGGGCTTTGTGCTCAAGGCCTCTGGCGAGGAAGACATCCTGGACACGCTCAGGCTCCCGGTCTGGTGGAAGGTCTCAGACTCAGGGAAGGCTCCCCACTCTGCAAAACACAGAAAGATGCTGGGGAGTATGGGGACATGCACTAAGGACACCGCTCATTAGGCTGGGGGACTGATGAGACCCAGGGGCCAAGGATGGGTTTGGAATTATGACATCAAGGGAGAAGAGCTGGCTCATTTGGGCTACAAGGTGACAACCCCATAGCTATGCAGACAGAGTAGCTCCAACCCCCTTATTTTATACTGCTTGTTCCTATTTTAAAAGTTGCAAAGACTGGGCAGTGGCGGCACATGCTATTAATTCCAGAACTTGGAAGACAGAGGCAGGCAGATCTCTGAGATCATGGCCAGCCTGGTCTACAGAGTGAGTTTTCAGGACAGCCAGGGTTCATAGAGAAACATTTTTTAACTGTAAAATGCAAGTGTAAATGTATCTTCCTGTTGCTCTCCTGTGGAACTCCTCTTACATAGAAACTGGCAAAGCTCACAAACCGAAGCTGGATCCCAGAGTAGAAAAGTTCAGGTTGGCAGACAGAGCTACCCATGTGGACGGGGCTGACTGATGTTCCCCTGTACATTGTACAACTCTCTAAGAAAGGGAAGACACCTAAGGATGCAGGATGCCTAGTGTAGAGGAGTGAGCCAATAAACTCCTGGTCTAATGTAATTTATAGTGTGTGTGTGTCTGTGTGTGTGTCTGTGTGTGTGTCTGTGTGTGTGTCTGTGTGTGTGTGTGCGCACGCGCGTGCGTTCGCGCGCGTGTATACACACACGAGGATGGCCTTAGGTGTCATTCTCAGGAATGCTTTACATCTCTTGTTGGCTTAGAGCTCATGAATTAGACCAGCCTGGCTATCCAGCACACCCCGGGGATTTCCTGTTTCCGCCTCTCCAGTGCTGGGACTACAGCCAGCCACACCTGACACTTTCATGTGGGCTCTGAGGACTAAACTGTGTGCCCGCACTTTTGAGGCAAGCACTGCACTGACTGAGCTATATCCGTAGCTGGCAAACTGCTGGTCTTGTCTTAGAAGCAAGCAGACCAGAACCTGCATTCAGTAGAGCTGGGCATTATGGTAAGCCCCAGATGTAACGCCATGGTCACAAGCATTAGAATTTTTCAGGTATGGCTAAGAGTGGCAGCTCTCAAACTGGCTTGCAAGTCTGTCTGAACGCCAAAGACTTCCGTTTTGGCTCTAGATCTTACTCTGTCCTGAGTCTCTTTGCTCTCATTCAAGACAAGTCTTATTTATTCAATCAATCAATCAAACAATCAAGCAAGCAAGCAAGCAAGCAATCAATCAATCAAGCAAGCAAGCAATCATTCAAATATTTTGTGATCAACTGCTTTGTGCCATATATGTGCTGGTGGTACCTCAATGATATGACAAACAAAAAGCCCTTCTTCTTGGTACCCTAGTGGGGAGAAACATACAGGAAGAGCATCAGTGACCACTGCGGATACTAGCCATTCCTTCATGGGTATGGGGAAATAGCCTTCTAAGCAGATACAAAGGTCTCCCAGTGTGTCGAGTGGGGACAAACAGACTCTGTGGCTGGACAAGGGATGGTGAGGACAGACATGCATCACCTAAGTTTTAAAGGATCTTTGATTGCGAATACAGGAATAAGGAAGGGACAAATGAGGAAAGAGAGGATCCTCAGAATCCAGGCCATGGCAGGCAGGCTGCACGATGGTGGCAGAAAGCATCTGGACACTTTGAACACGGAGTCAGCAGGAGCTCCCAGCAGACTGGATGGGGAAAATGATAGATGGACAGAAGTCGGGATAACTTTGAGGTTTTCAGCCCAAGAAACTGAAAAAATAAATAAAATGGAGTTTCTGTTGCTGGCTGGAAAGATGGGGAAAGAGGAGACTGGAATGCAATGGTTTGTGTAGGCATGTTAAGGAGCTGTGGGAGTGGACCCAGAAGACAGCCTGGAGATATCAGCATGAGACAGAGGCCACCAGCATTAGCAGCCCTCAGAGGCAAAGGACTAGACCACTGAAGGAGGGGTACAGAGAGGGAGGATAGAACAGAGGGGTCAGGGTAGAAGCCAGTGACTGGGGAACAGCTGATAACTGTCTAAAGGAGAGGTACCACTGCTGCGGAATAGTCTGTCTGTATACTGTAAATATGTATTACTCTCACTGGTTAATAAAAAGTTAACAGGTTGGTAGCCAGGCAGGAAGTACGGGCGGGACAGCTGGACCCAGAGGACCCTAGAAGGAGAAAGGGCAGAGCCAGGAGAGACATCAGCCAGCCTCCCAGGAAGCAGGATGGATAGAAAATGAGGTAATAAGCCAGCAGCCACGTGGTGAAGCTTAGATAAGAAGTATGGGTTAATTTAAGCGTAAGCCTGAGCTATTGGCTGAGCGTTTATAAGTAATATTAAGCCTCTGTGTTGATTATTTGGGAACTGGTGAGTGAGAGACAAATGTCCAGCAGCATATGATGCCCAATGTGGGGCCAGAATCTCCATGTAAAACCTGACAAAAGCTTTAAAAGGAATTGTAGGCTCACAAGGACAGAGTCAAGCACGGCTTCTTTTTTACTTCCTGGGCGAGCTCTATTTGCTGGTGGTGAGCAGAGGTGTAGCTTCTTCAAGAGATGGCTTCCTGGCTCAACGATAGCGCTAGAGGCAAAAACAGGTGGCTCTTTTAAGAGGCCCTGCTACCAAACATGTATATGATGTTTATGAACAGTGGGCAGTTACTTGGTGGTGGCGTGGGCCCCAAAACTTCCCAGAGTTGGGGCAGTAAACATGGCTCCCAGAGTTAGTGGTAAATGTACCTCTGCCATAAGACTAGCCTCTCAGGGAACACAGGGGAGGAGCCAGCTGCCAACACGCCATGATTTAAGTTATACAGCAGGTTTGTTTATGTATTTATTTATTTTCTCAGGCAGACAGAAAAGGTTACAGATGCACAGTTAGGAGATATTCAGACAAAAAGAGACTCTAAATGGGTCACCGTGTGTTTAAAAATATGTGTAGGCTTGGGAGAGAGAGAAAAAAGAATATATAGAGTCAGATTAAAAATACAAGTTTAAAATAATAAAGTCCTTTAAATATAAAGTAATAAAAATATAATAAGCTATGTAAAGATGAGTCCAGACAGTCTGGATCCTGTATGTTATTATGCTGTCTTTGAATGATTTGGCTACTAAGAGATATTGGAATATGGAAACTGCTGGATTAAACCAACCTATATATTTTAAAAACTTCTTGACTTCAAAATCTAAGTCAAGAGATATGTCACTTCACAGGAGAAGTTATGCTTTTGTTCTCACAGGAGACGAGAGGCTATGGATTCATTCTGGGTTAAGGAAAATCAGGTTTGATCAAGGAAGACCCAGCCCCCCTGAAAATCCTGGCTATAAACATAAAATGAACCTAAAAGAACTACAGGGCACAGGATTTATATTTTATCTGCTCAAACACGTAACATAAAATCATCTTTAACTGATTTGTGTACAACACACAATCTATACTTGTACTAATGCAGATAAATATTTTACCTTTAAAAGTTTATATATGTTCAGAGCCAGGGGACCAAACACCAATGCAAATGATGACCCAGGTGGTCCAGCATCCAGAGCAGCTTCCAGGCTGCTGACTGAGATGATTCAGCCCCACAGAATACTTCAGCCGAGACTTAACAATCATCCTGATTTTCTCAAGGTTCCCACAAAGATTATCAGCACCCCCCAACCAACAGTAAGTAGTCTAGAGAACTATATCCACATCCAAAAAAATGAGTTATGGATATTTGTTATTCAAGAGGGTTGGTTACAAGTTGTTAATGGTAACGTCAGGAGAAAAAGGCTGAAGGAAGGAGGTTAGATTCAGGGATTTTGTTCTAAAGAGAAAAGGGGGTATAGAAAAGATAGGATAAAAGGATAGATTATTAAATCTACTTTAATCCAAAAAAACCCAATTATTAATCTTAAATATTTTACATTGGTAGGATTTTGGTTTACTGATACAAATTTAAAGTTAATAATTTTGTTATACTGTGTGTATATTTCTACTCCTGTTCGGGGTACTGTGCTTATGTAGCTCCTTTAAAGATGTAGTGTATAACTTAAAAATATAGGTTAATAGCTAGTCATCTCTAACAGTCAAATGTATAGTCACGTTAGGCATGTTTTCTAGGCCATACACAGATATATTTAGATAGATAGATGGTCTTCAAGCACTTCAAAAACCTACAGAATATAACATTTAATATGTTTAATAACCTAAGGCTAGTTAATAATTAAGGAGCAGTGAGACACATCTGCTCCTGGCAACACTGATCTACTTCAGAGAAGATGATGAACATCGAGAAAACTCCATTTGGAGTTTTCTTTCTTTAGGGCAAAAGCTAGTCATATACACACCACACACACACACACAAAAAAACTGTCCTTTTCTCAATTGCTGACAGTATACTCACCAAACTGGACCAGCAGGACACAGAAAGGTGACAGCCAAGTCCTTCAAATTTCCCTGCTTCATAAAATGGTCTGTCGGATATGCTAGGCCTGTAGGTCAGGAATAGATTTCCCCACATTGCAGAGGAACTTTGGATTCCTGTTGGCCCTAGTGTCCCTGTCGTTAGCTACATTCCACCCTTACAGGCTCTCTGATGGAACTGAAGACTAGATAGTAAAGTGTTCTTTAGTTATAATAAAAGGGAAGTTAGGGACAAAATGTTGAATTCACAAAGATAAGATAGATAATTAAGTACTTTCTCTATTTTTCTCAAATATAAATGGACTGGATATTATAACTGCAATTCTTTCTTAATATTTTTCTGATACATAGTTTTACTATATTTAAAAAAACCTTCTTTTTAACTAGACAAAAGGGGAAGTACTGTAGAATAATCCATATGTACACTGTAAATAGATATTACTCTCATTGGTTAATAAAAAGCTGACAGGCTGGTGGCCAGGCAGGAAGTATAGGTGAGACAGTCAGACACAGAGGACTCTGAGAGGAGGAAGGGCAGAGTCAGAGGAGATGCCAGACAGCTGCCAAGGAAGCAGGATGTATAGAAAATGAGGTAACAAGCCATGAGTTTTGTGGCAAAAAAAAAACCCAAAACAAAAAACATTTGTGGGTTAATTTAAGTGTAATACTTAGCTAGTAACAAGCCTGAGCTATTGGCTGAACTTTAATAATTAATATTAAGCCTCTGAGTGGTTATTTGGGAACTGGCAAGAGGGAGAAAAATGTCTGACATCATACTACAATCCCAGACAGGGCTTCAGTGGGGAACAAGGAAGGCTTGGGAGTTGCAGGGAAGAGAAAAAAAAGATAGCTCTCCACCACCACAGGCCAGCACTGAGGAGAAACAGCTGCCCTGACGGGCTGCTGCAGGACCTCCAGTACCAGGAGCTGAGGGAGGCCGAGGAGTTGGGGTGTTTGCACTCTGTGGGTCCTGTGCCACTAGAGCTCAATGCTGACGATTACTCCATGCCCAGTGACCTTTAGTAAGGTATAAAGGTTGCCATGCCTCCGCTTCCTCAACTGTCAAATGAGATGGTGACTGACACATTTCACAGGGCTGCTGGGAGTTGAGAGAGTTGAGATTTGTGGGTCCTATGAAGCAATGCCTGGAACTGGGCAAGCATCGTGTAGAGTCTGTAACAGGAGAAGCAGATGTGACGTCCCGGGGGGCACAGGGCTGTCATCTCAGGATCTGGAAGGGATGGAAGGTGGGGATGTAGGGGGAAAGAGCAGGAGATGAGGTGGTCCGGGAACTGGGCTAACTGGCAGGAGCATTAGACCATGGAGGCTTCGTTTTGCCGTGGGCAGCAGGCAGTGAGTGCAGCTGGTCCGATTGCTGAGAGTAAGCGGCTGCTGAGTGCTGAGCCTTACGCGGGACATTTCTATCAGCCCCCACCCCTCAAGGTTCAGGGAACACTGTAATGATGGGATGGGAGAAATAAGAGCCGGAGGATGTGCTGCAAAATGCTGTCTTTGGACACGGGCTGCTGTGGGAGCCCCTTCAGCCAATAGCCTCATCCAGCACTCGTCCACACAGCAGCTATGGCAACTTGCATAACACCCGAATAAGACCAAGCCAATCAACCTTGCAGCATGGGTGGGCTCACCTCTAGCTAAGGAGCTATTGGCAGCTGATGGCTGCTGAAGAGGGAAAGTCTTCTTTTCTCAGGGGTGTGGCCACTGGTAGGCTGCCCAATCTCTGCCCAAATCCATGCACATGCAGGAAGCAGTGACCAGACTCGGTTTAAAAAAAAAAAAACCAAAGGAGGATATGAAGGCAAAGAAGGGAGGTTTTAAGTAGGAAAGGGATTTGGGATGTAAATGATGAAGATACAGTGTATATGAAATCTTCATAGGATAAATAAAAATATCCTTTTAAATTATCCTTTTTGTAGGGGCTGAGGACACAATGAGATTCACCTTGAGAAAGAAAGGAAAACACAAAGTTCACATTCTACCCCCTGCGTTAGTGTCAGGCAAGAATCTACACCACCCTCCTCTCATTCTACTGAGATGTCCTGGGTTTTATTGTATACTTCAAGGTCGGTGACTAACCTATCATGGTTGACATTGAACACAACACACTCCCTTCACAAGCCTGAACATCAGAGTGACAGCAAAGGTATCCCTAGGGTAAGAGAGAAGCAGCCATGTGAACCATCCCTGGCTTGAGGTCCACTTCTGCAGGAAGCTACAGTTCTGTTGTCGGCCACTTGGGGGAGCCCATGCCAAAGCAGAAGGTACTGGACGGTGACAGCCCCACCCCACCTCCGCCAGCCACACACATCTTCCCTACCCCATGACCACAGGCCCTCTCTCTCATACACATGCCTACAAAAGGTAGCCAGGGAGTGGGGTGGATGAATGACTGGTTTACCCATCAATCCATCCAACGAGATAGATCTGGGGCAGGAGAGATGGTTCCGGGGTTGAGAGCACTTCTTATTCTCCCAGAGCCAGAGGACCCACAAAGAAGCTCACAGCCATCTGTAACTTCACTTCCAGAGGTTTGGATAGCTTCTTTGGCCTCCACAAGCACCAGGCACACATATGATGCACAGATATACAATACAGGCATAACACTTATACACAGAAAATTAAAATGAAAAAAAAAAAAGCCCACAAGATGAATCCACTCCATCAAGTATCTACTCTTGCCAGGCCCCATGCAGACCCTGGAGGTACAATAT
This sequence comes from Arvicola amphibius, assembly GCF_903992535.2. NCBI lineage: Eukaryota > Metazoa > Chordata > Mammalia > Rodentia > Cricetidae > Arvicola > Arvicola amphibius. The sequence goes on from NC_052053.1 coordinate 91,873,077, forward strand.
GTCATCCTCCTCAGGGAATTCATAGCCTTTAGGAACTGAAGAGAGAATTGCTATTGATATAGGGATGGGAAGACCCTCAGCTATGAGATCCCAGCGTAAGCTTGGTGTTGGGGGTGGGGGTTTCTACCCAACAATATAGTCAGTTCAGGGTTTCGGCTCCATCTGGCTGACCTGCAGGGCAGGAGCGGGAAGGAGAGTGAGAATAGTTTACCTCTCCCACCTTGTCACCCAAGCTCTCAAGCAGCAGGCAGAGGCAGTGAGGAGGCTGTTGCCATGGAAACCTAAAGCAGCACCCAGCCTTTCTCCATGCACTGCTCCAGCCTAGACTTGCATTCTTTCTTCATCTTTATAATAACCCCAAAGACAATACCCCATTACCCTCCTATCCAGATGGGACCCTAAGCTAGCTCTTGGCTGTAAAGGAGGGGTGCGGAAAGCTGAAGTGTTAGCTCTGCAAAGGGTTAGCTCTCATCTTCATCAGGGATGAAGGGAAACCTGAGGATTGTCAAGATACAGATGGCTGGGACACTAACCTGCTGCATTCCCGAGTAACAAGTATTGGGAAACATGACTCTTTGGACAATAATCCCATAGCAGAAGACAGCTGTTCAAGGGAGTAGAGAGAATTTGGTTTCCTGAAGCCAGGACATCTAATTTAAACTCTGGATCTATCCTGGCAACCAACCCTTCTCTCGCTGAGCCTCAGATTCAGCACCTGGAAGACGTGCATAATGGCACATGCACACACAAACAGATACATATGAACACACACATGCACGTGCACACACATGCACACACATACACACACAGACACAGACATGCACACACACAGACAGATACACACACATACACACATAGACATGCACACAGAGACAGATACACATGAACACACAATGCACGTGCACACACCTGCACACACACACCCCAACCACCAGCAGCGTGCACAAAGTCATAACTCCTGCCTGCCCCCACCATGTCCTGGTCTTCTCTGCCTTTTCAATAATAAGCACCCCCCCCCCCCTTTTTTTCCTAACGGTAGGAAAGATCATCTCTCCTGGTTCAGGATGTAAACAAACAAATTGATTTCCGGCCATGTGAACTCCTCCCACTTCCTCTAGCCTTTGGATCTCCTCTTCTCCCCTATCACCCCTTTCCAGGCAACCAGCTTGGTGGTTTCAGCTGCCTCTCATTGCCAGTAGGAGCAGAACAGGTAGGGGAGTCATGCCGCGCACCGCACCCCCGTGTCTGCACTCGGTGCGCTGACACACAGTTCGCGAGCTTTGGGCAAGGGGCTGGAGGTTAAAATCACAGACAGAGAGACAGCGACACGAGTCATCCTTGAATTCCCCAAGAATGCCCCCTTTATTGTGTTCAGGGGCAGATTATATAGAGATAGCCACGCCCCAGCCAAACCCACCAGAAACCACTCTCCTGCCATCAGGAACTCCTGAAGGTCTCGTGCTCAGGGCAGCTGTAGGCACTCAGATCAGGGCCTTACAAGAAATTCAGGATCTGGGGTCTCATTGCTCCCAACAGAGTCACAGAAACAAGGGGCTCTGCTCCAAAGCTCTCCAAACCTGCCATGTCGGCTGGCCACGAATCTTACCTGAGTTGAGCCTGCCCTGCCACAAATTGTCTTCCATCTCCTAGGACTTTGTGGCCAAGGACACTGTACTCAGTCTACAATGTGATGAAGCTGACTCTCCCGCAGGTTCAGATAGCTGTCTAAGCCTGGGAACGGGTAGATTTGGGAATGGGTGGAAGTGGGAACTTGGTCTTCTGGCACCCCATTTAGAACTTTCGGTGACCTCACAGCCTTTTGTAGTGGGCAAGAGGCTTTGAATCAGCTGGAAGGTGTTTGGAGAACACTAACACTCCTGATCTTACAAATGAGCCAGTTTCTGTGTGCAGAATGGACGGATGGCCACTCACTAAGATTCCTAGGGTTGTCTGCATATAAGGGGTTGTGGATACCTAAACATTTCCTGCCTTAATGAGAGTTTGAGATTCATAGATAAATGATGGCAACTCTGTGACCTTTAAATCTTGGTGTCTGCGTGTGTGCATGTGCGTGTGTGTGTGTTGTGTGTGTAGAGGTATCTCAGGGTACAGGTCCTTTTATATCCCCATGTTTCCTTTCTGCTCCATCTCCGCTGCACTGACAATTGATAGTGTAGAGGTTTGCATCTCTTCCTGGGATCTCCAAGCTCTGACATTTTCCCACAATCTCAGAGGCCACCCACCTGGAGACTTCCTCATTGGGTACCACACTTGCCTTCTGCTCTCCTCTCCACTCCCCCTCCCCCCGCTGCCACATACCCAAGAGCTCTCTGCCCCGCTCTACAAACCATCTACTTCTGGGGTGAGCCAGGAAATTCATCTCATTGTAACGTCCTGTGCCGAGGTCTAGCTCCCACACTGCTCTCTGGAGCCTTCCTTTAGATGCCAGGCCTGGTCTGTACCCTCTACACAAATGGCTCTTGCCACTGTCGCCTAATGTTGGCCTCTCTTTCTTCTATGCACACAAGCAGTCAGTTTTTTCAGAAACATCTATGGGATGTTCAAATAGTAGAAGCCATTTCTTTTTCTTGGGCTTTCCCTAGTTGCCCCTACACTGACCAGCATATAGTAGATGGCCTTTCTTCCTAACCCACACTCAGAGGGAGAGAAAAACAGCTGCAAACGGTTTGCACTCTTTCTGCAGGCTGCATCTGAGTGTTGTGTTTTTTGTACACCCACATCATGTTGTTTGTTCCCAAGTCTCCTCCCCAAGTTTTCGTATGGAATATAGGGAGAACGTAGTTCCGAGTAGAGGTCGGATATTTACCAGCTGCCAACTAACGTCTTTGTCGCTGGTGGTGGTGGTGGTGGTGGTGGTTTTTCAAGACAGGGTTTCTCTGTATAGCCCTGTAGACCAGGCTGGTCTTGAACTCACAAAGATCCATCTGCCTCTGCCTCTTCAGTGCTGGGATTAAAGGTGTGCGCCACCACCACCTGGCACCACCTAACTTCTTAAGAGTCAGCTTGTCTCCTACAAAATGGAGTTCATTGTCTGCCCTGACAGGTCCCAGGTGAGTAGGAAGGCTAGTTAAGAAGACGGTACACAGACGGTTTTCATAAACTGTAGGAACCGCAAATGTTAGCTGCTGTCTTTGCTACCCTGTTCCAAAGGTGAGGCCAGCCTCCTCTCAGAGGCTCCTACGTGTAGGGTGAGTGGACCTGGTGGTACCAGTTTGCCAAGCAGAGGACCTGCTGTGTGGGCAGCCAGCCAGTGCTGAGTCCATCAGTAGATCCCAGAACCATGGAACCAGGCAGCCTAGAAGGTTCTGTGGCAGTTTCTCTCCACCAGAGATTATAGGAGGGTCATATTCACTTACTGGCATCCCTGGTACTATAATAAGGATGGCAGTTGGTGTTTAGGAGGTTCTACATGCTACTCACGATGCCAGGCTTTTTAATGAATTGTTAACACATCTATCAGATTGAGTGTCAGATGCTGTAGGTGACCCTTGGCCTCCATACATGGTTCTTTCCCATGTGCCTTCCTATGTTGAAGAATCTGGAAAAGCTAAAAAACTACAATTCCCATGCCCCATTGCAGCCGGGGCTCTAGCTACCAAGTGGTTCAGAAATGGTACCAAAGCAGAGTGAGAAGGTGGAAGGGAGGAGGATCCTGTCTTCCTTAGGCTGGCAGTGATCCTTGGAGAAGAGGGGAGGGTGCTTGGGAGCAGATTCATCTCCTGGGGAGATGAGGTGTAGAGAAAGGCAAGTGTTATAAATGCAGAAGGAACTTTCTGATCCTAGGTTGCCACGGAGCAGACAGGAGCCCCGTGGCTCCAGGAACAGCTCTCCTGGCTGTGTGATGTATGTCTGTTGGGCCAGTTCCGCTCTTCTGGGAACCCAGTGTCTACCATCTCAGTCATTTTGAAAGCATGGAGCGCCTAGTATTAAATACATACATATTAAATAAATAAACCCTGAAAATGCTTAGAGCATTCCTGTGTCCCGTGCAAAGACCAGCTAGATTCTGTCATCTTGAAAAGGGGAATCTTGAGTCTGAAGGGCCTGAGAGACTGGCTAGGTCAGGGAGCTAATGGCAGTGGAGTGGGCAATGAGCCCCAGGGGAAGGACTCACCAGCCCTTCTGAATCACACTGTGACCCACAGTCAAGACAGAACAGCACTGGAGGAAAAAAAGCCCAGATTCAAGACAGAAGTGAAATTAATGGAGAAACGGCAAGCTATGCTGGAATCAAAACCCAGGCGTGAGTGGGTGTGGTTTCAGACAGAGAGAAGGAAGAAGGCAGGAATCCCTGTGATGCGCCAGGTGCAGTCTTTTGTCTAGGCGTCTAGGTAGCGTTTATCCCTCGCAAGTGCCTAAGAGCAACACCTGAGCTGCAAGAGTCTGTGCTCCATTTCACGGGTTGATAAACTGAGGCTAAGTCCTAGCCCGCAGTCACAAAGCTGGAGGGAATGCAGGACCTGTGGCAGGAGGAGGGAATCAGTGGCCACTCGAGTCAAAGCTGGAAGCGATGGGAACTGACTTCCCCCACCCTGGGGTGCCTCGCCCTGCCAGGAAGTCCTCAGACTCTTGTCATGCCAACCCAGGGGCCAAAGCCTCTCTGCCACAGCAGCCACCGTGGCCAGGCCTAAGTTGGACAGGACAGGAGGCGAAGCAGTTGTGGGGTTTTCAGACCAGACCTCCAGGGGCTGGACTGCAGCCGGGGAAGACTAAGAGGAGGGGCTGACACCCTGCTTGTGTGTGTAATGTACACATTCAGAAGAGCAGGGTGTGCTGACATTCTAAGACTAGAGGATCCTGGGGTTTGTTATTTTAAATTTAAGGAATAGAGAAGAAAAATACCTTAAAATTATACCATGTCCTTTCACGGGTCTTTAATTTTTTTCTGGTTAAAAAGAAAAGCTAAATGAGCATGTCCTATTGTATGTAGTACTTTGAAGGGAAGCCTTGTTTTTTTTCTAGGCAAAGGCATTGCTGGTTTTCCTTCATCAAACTCCTTGCCATCCCTCAGGTATTCTGCCAGCTGTAACTTGTCAATAGGGAGGGGCCCTGGTGGCTCTGGGCAGCTGCTCACAGGAAGATCAAGTCTGCTCAAGCCACCCCTCTTCCTGCTACCAGGAACCCCCTCTTTCCATGCCTTGGTTCTCACAGATAGATGCCCCCTGCTCTTGAAGGCCTTGGCATCCTCTGGCTCTTGGTACCCCATGCCCATTAGAATACCATGTTGGGAGTCAGCACAGCGTGATATCCTCCGGCATCTCTCCTGGAAGCTCCTATGTCCCCTTTACTCCTAGGTTAATCACTCTGCCCTGAGTTCTCCATGTAGTAGGAAGAATAGGGCATGTTCTCTCCCTCCCCAAGCTCATCCCAGGAGAGGCTTGAGACAGATTCTTGCTAAAAAGCAGTTAGAGCGTGGGAGAAGTCTGCCACAGTGCACAGCTCCCAGACAAGGACCACGAGCCCAATCTGGAGCGTTTCGGAGTTTGCCTGGATAGGGTGGTGAGGGAATCCTGCAGAAGGGCTTTCGGTTGTACCTGCTAGGGAGAGTTCTGCCTGACACTGAGACTTCATTTAGCTCAACTTCCTCTTTTTCATCCATCATCCCCAGATTCTCCCTTCAGTTGTATAACTGGCATCCCTTCCCCCCTAGAGCCCCAGGGCCTCACCAGACTTTAGTCTCCCTGCCCAGGCGCTCCCCCTACCACTGCTAACTCATTTTTTGTTACTAACCTTGGTTTAATATTTATTATTTATTTCTTTGGGGGGAATCAAGAGATGAACCATGTTCTACCCCAGGGCACCTTGGGAGGCACACACAGTGCAGTATGCACTTGTGGGTCCCTAAGGCTGACTTCCTTGGGCCCAGCCCTAGCCTCTGCTGTGTGTTAGCCCCATGACTTTAAGTAGGTTTAATAACTGCCCTTGTCTCGGTTTCCTTACCTATGAAATGGATGCATTGATATCATCTTCCCCATTGGATAGCTGTGAGGACTAAGGAAACCAAGTGAGCCACTTGCATACTGCCCAGCACATACGGGGTGATGCGTGGTTTGCTGTGTTAGGACCTCGTATATTGTGTGATACTCACAAGCAGACCTTTCACATGGCTGGCTACCCCAGGGAACAGCAGATCCCTTAATGACACAGCCTGAGTCCTTGTTGCTCATTACCATCTCTACTGTCTGAATAGGGCCGGGTGCTTTGCAAATATTTACCGAAGATGAGAAAGTCAGGAAGCATGGCAGAGGGACTTGTTTGGCCTTGGGATGTCAAACCCAGAGCATATGTCCTGGAAGGGACCTTGCAAACATTGTCATCTAAGCTACTTCTCCCACAGCTGCTGACCCGTATTACTGTAGACTTCCCATCTCAGGCTAGGCAGCCCCTGCCTACCCTGTCCCTCGGGGTTTGGCTAGAACCTGCTCATGGAGGTTTCTGTCTTGATTTAGAGAAGGAGAAATGTGGCACATCTCCCATCTGAGGGCGGTCGAGCAAATGCATTCACAACTGGGCAAAGCTGAGCCTCCAGCAAGACCCAGAGTTATCCCTATAATTCTCGTCTCCATAGCAACAAGTCTGGACTACACTTTCAGCCAGCAAGACTGGGCAGCTGCTCCTTTCCTCATCAACAGGGGAGTAAAGACTCCAGGGTATGGTTCTCTCCTCAGCCTCTAACTCATTAATTCTTCAGTATGAGTCCAGGAGAGGGGGGTAGACCGTTGGAAGGGAGGAGAGGAATGGGAGGGAATCACAGAAATGCAGCAGAGTAGGGTCTGATCCTAGAGTCAGCTGCTCCTACAGAAGGATAAAGGGTGCCCACAGAGAGCTGCCCATAGCAATCAAGTCAGCAACCAGATAAGATGCTGTTGTTGACACCCCCTCCATCTCCTGCAGCCAAGATGAGCTCTGACCATCTAAGGCTCCATAGCCGAAGGCTGTACCCTAGTCCCATGCAGACTCAACTGGCTGGTTACAACTCTCTGCATCCACTTAGAGCTTGCCTATTGAACCCCTGATCTGTGCCACATTGAACACTGAATTGAGGGGCAAAGGCCAGCCACATGTGGCAGGACCATTAGTAAGCATGCCAAGTCAGGTCAGGAGAGCCTGAACCCCATAAGTAGGCTTTCAGGTTTGAGAGCAGCCTCTGGATGGTCTAAGGGGCAAAGCGCAATACAGACAGCATATAGAGAGAATGCTGGGCCCTGTATGTACCCGCCTGGGGTACACTCCCCACTTCCTTTTGGAGAGGTCACAAGAAACTGCCGGCAGTTTGCCTTCAGGGTGGGGAGGTGGTGGCCACAGCAGCACAAGGGACTCACTGGCCTGTTTTTCTCCTTGTCCCTGTTTGAACGTATGATTGAGGTACATTAAACCACTACAAGTTCTGGAACGGCAGGACTGGGAGGCAATATCCCTAACAAGCCCCTGAATGTTGTCAATACCACTGGGCCAGGCTTTAAAATTCACCCTATGGAAGCCAAGACTACGGGAGGAGGAGGAAGATCCCCCAGCAGCCTCCCAGCTGAGCGGAGACACTGGAGTAGATAGTCTGACCATCAGCCCGGTTCTCCCAACCATAGTCTCCCTCTCCCAGCTGCACAGCTTCCACTCACAAAACCACCAATTCAGCCCCAACTTGGCTCCTAAGCTTAAGAGCGCAGAGTCCAGGTGCGCCGTTCCCTAAAAGGACATGGGATAAGGGGACTGCAAGGCGTGAGGGTCACAGAGAACAGTATCTGATTCTCTCTGGTGTCCACAAAGGATGCATAGAGACTGGACTGGCCAGAGGTGGCTCCCAAAAGATAGACGGTTTAGTTCCCATGAGGTGACAGCTTGCTAGCTGCCGGGCGCTCTGCTAAGAATCTACAAGCATGGGATTTTAAACTACCCCCCTCCCCAGCAAACCCAAGACAGGATCCCCCGCTACCATGTGAGTGCTGAATCAGTAGGGCAGCCACATGCCCTGAAGGGCATAAAGGCATCCAGCCATGGTATGGCATTCCAAGAGCCGACCACTGAATGCACAAAAGCTCAGGGGGAGGCAGCAGAGGAGGAAGGCAGTTGTGGGTCCAGATTGTGTTCGGGCTCCCTGGGGAGTTCAAGTCCCTAGATGGAAATATGCCACCCTCAGATGAGATGAATGCCCGGCTGAAGCCCATCCCTGGGCTCTGGCTCCATCTGTCTAAATAGGCCAGAAGCCATGTAGACTGCCTCAGGGGTGCTCTGAGAGCAGCTGCCTGCTAAGAGCAAGCTGTTCCAGTGAGGGTGGTAGAAGCCAGATGGTTGAAGATGCTGGTCTGGTTTATATGGCCTCACGGAACATCAGAGAGGCCGGAACTCATGAGGGTCCTGAGAATCACACATGTGGTCTGGGGCCTCTCTACCTACAGGTCTGGGGATAAAGGTCCGCCCTAGAGGGGAGCAGAACCAAGTGGCGGAGGGGCCATTACTCTTAAAGCCTCCAGAAATTGTAGTGACACCCACACCTTAGTCCTCCTGTTCCTGTATGGTTGGGGGGGGTGGGTCACTGACCTCGGTTAGAGCGAGCCCAGGTCAGGGGCCAGGCTCCTTCTTGACTTTGCTTTTCCTTGACTGGAGGTTCAGCAAAACAGCTCAGACCCAGAGATGGAACCAGAGGAAACATGCTCTTCCTAAAGCCAGAGGTGTTCTAATTAAACTCAAAGAGATACTCTCTGGGATTGTGAAGGGAGTATTGTGAAGCAGCTATTTCTGGAGAAGAGAGACCCGTCCTCCTGCCTGCGACAGTCTCAGTAAGCCAGGGTGATTTTCTTCCTCTCTTCCTTGTCCATTTCCCTTCCTTTTTTCTGTTCACATTTCTCTCCTGCCTTTGGCCTTCAAGTGGACCCAAGGCTCACCCTGCTTGTCCCACTCCCTTTAATCACGGGCCCAGTTCAGCTCGTATTTACTGAATCGACACCTGCTGGAGGTGGAGGAGCTCAGGCCAAGGCCTCAGCATGAACCCAGGTGGCAGATCAGACAGCAGCTCTGCGCCAAACCCAGCACAAAGCGAGGTATACGCTGAAGCTCTAGCCTCAGGGACCATGGGGCAGAAGGAACTCCTAAAGCAGAGATTTTGCCTTGACAGAAAGCAGTAGAGAGAGGGACAAACAGGAGGAGGAGGGAAGTGGAGAATAAAATACTCACAAACGACAGGCTTGGCTACAGAGGTAGAGAGAAAAGGGTCTGCTGAACTAAAGGAAACCTGACAGACCATGACGTCCAAGACAGGCTGGCTGACTTGTGCTTCACAGTGTAGGTTGTGTGGAGCCATGGAAATACTGGAGAAAAGGCATGGCATTGTCTGGGCCAGGATTAGGAGGGTTTCTAGATCTTGCTCCTGTCCTAAGGGCTCTCCTGAAATCACTTGATTCTGAATCCTGAGACCCACCAGGAACTCCCAAGGGGAGAAGTTTGGGTCTCGAGTGCTAAATTTTTGGTAAGATCTGCCTTAGTGACCTGATTTTTTTAAATTATCTGTTATAATTTTAAATTTCTATTCACATTTTAAAAATCATGAATAGGTGTATGTCCACATGTGAGCGTGTACACAAGAGTTCAGGTGTCTGTGGGAGCCAGAGGCATCAGATCCCCTGGAGCTGGAGTTTCAGATGACCATAAGCCACCTCACATGAGTTCTGGGACCCAAGCTCAGGTCCTTTCCAGCCTCCTGGAGACTCGATTTAATGACACAGCTCCCAGGCATTCCGTAGACTCCTTTCTTTCTCTGGGTTTTTGTTTGTTTGTTTGTTTCCATATTATATTACATTTTCTCCCCCTAATATAGGTTATCTGCCAGGCCTTGTGGTATACTCCTGTATTTCCAGCACTTAAGAAACTGGGGTGGGAACACTGATACAGTCTAAGGCTAACCTGGGCTACTCAGTGAGACTCTGTTTCTAAAACAGTAAGAATAAATAATGCAAAAAAAAATCAATAAAGGCGAGCTGCGTGCTGGACTCCCTGCCTTTCTCCAGCAGAGGGAAGGCCTGGGAAGACAGACTCGTGTCCAGTTGACATGCTTCTGACTTCAGTGCCCAGCCAGGCCCATGCACAAGCCTACTGTTGTTGAGTTCGTTTAAGGAGGAAAGCTTGCCCTGCGGGAACCGGCACCACTTGGTCTGCTCAGTTTCTGGCACTGCACCCTCGCTTCCTGGGGCTTGGCAGTGCCTGGGGCTCCCGGTGGAGAAATCTCAGGAAAAATCAGACAGATCTGTGTCACTTCCCTCCTTGCCTCTCACCCTGCCAGGAATCTTGGAAGCTTTGGGCTGATCCTCCTTCGCCCCCGTCTAAACCACCACTGTCGTCTGTCATCTTGGAATGGAGCCTGTAGCCTGCAAGGCACATTGTACTGAGGGAAAGTGAGCGGGCTGCAGGACGTGGCACTGAGAAGAACAGCTTCGTCTGTGGGTCTGACTGAAAAGAAGCTGGCCCTGTGCAAGGGCACTGGCTGGCTGGCCCACTGTGGACTCTACCCTCTGCAGGGGGGCTTATTCTCTCCATTTTACAGGTGGACAAATAGAGACTTAGAGAAGTTCATGGTCGTGGCTAACCCCCGCCTCTGCGCTTGGAAAGGAGCATGGTTTTAAATGCAGGCCTCCCTGGTGCGCAGCCTCTCCTCCGTGGGGATGCAGGGTTAAAGGCACGGCGTGCTCTGTCCATGGTGCTGATCCGGTGTGCTCTCGGCCAACCTCCAGCCGCCTAGCGCTCCGGGAGCCAAGGACAATGACTTCATGTCTACTGCCTGGCCTGAACTTGGAGGAGTGTTGCATTCCCTGCCTGGTTTGGGCAGTGGCCAGCTGACCTCTCCTCACTCTGATAGGGGCAGGGCTGGAATAGGGCTACTGTACTTGCAATCTCACGGACCCAGATGAAACCAGAGCTACCCTTATCCAGCAGAACCTGCAGCCCAGCCCATATCCAGCCCTGCTCACATCATGGCTATGGGTAAGAGGCAGAACTTGAACTAAACCCTCAAGCTGGCTGCATGTGGTTATACTCCTACTCCTCAGGGATTCAATACACCCCTCCCCTCTGGAGGGAGAAAATGCTGTCTCAGTAGACATTAATATTATTTCCTTATAGTGTACAATGTAAGCATGATACATGCAGTTTCTGCTTTCAAGGCCGTTAAAGGGCAGGTTAGGGTACAGGCCACAGGGAGCCATGGAGGACTGTATGCCCCCAGGAGTAAGACAGCTACTCAGGGCTTTAGGGAAGTTAATCAAGCATCTGAGTCTGACTGGGAGAGAACAGGCTTTGGTAATGAGCAGAGCTAATGTGATAACCACTTACAGAATGCTAGAGCTTGCTTCCAGCACTTGACAGGTATTCGTCTATTTAAACCTCAGTAACCTTGGGGTTCTACTGTTTCCCCCATTTGATGGTTAGAGACTGGCAAGTGGCTGCAGAGCTTTCAAAATAGTCACAGTGGCTTTCCACGGCCATCTCAAGACCTGAAGGGGGACAGAAGTAAGTGCTGCCAGCCATCAGGCCACCTGGCCTGTGGGGCTCTCCTGGGAAAGGAAGAGGAAGTTGTAAGGGCTATAGGAACACTGAGCACTTAGCACAGCAAAGGAACTAGATCTAAGATGACCTTAATGGACAACAACAACAATTTCAGTATTCTTGGACCACAGCCCATACAAGGCAGCCTTTTCCTTCATGAAAGAGAGGCCTTAGGTGCTCTCAGAGAGAGCTTATTCTATTACAGTTTCCAGGGCTGCAGCATCCTTTCTCCAAGATCCAATCTGCGTTCTCACATCTAAAATAGGGAAGAAAGACTCCCCCTCAATGCTCACCTGCTTCTCAACACATCCTACCTTTGGGTGCTGGACAAAGGAGTGTGGGTTGGTTGAGATGATCATATGGTAGGGAAGAGGAAAGGTACCCAGGGGCAGAGGCTGGGCTGAGGCCAGCAGGAAGGAGGCAGCTGAAACAGAAAGCTTCCCATGCGGTTTCGACAAGATTACACCTGATTCCTCTGAGATATTCAATGCCAACATCTGGATTCATTATTGATATTAAGTGGCACTCAAGAAGTAAAGAGGGATTGAGTTGGATTAGCTCAGTTAGATCCCTTCCAGCTCCAGCGGTCTGAAGATATTATCTGTTTTAATCCTTTCCAGAGTCAGGGAGCACTCAGAAGAGCATTATTAGACCTGTCCTGAGCCTGCTCCCCATACCGGAGCAGCTGGGCAAGACCCTCCATGCAGAGGTCCCAGCTAGGAGCTCTGACCAATGACTGGAAGACAAGCTGCCCACAATCTCAGCTTTCCCTCGAGCCTCAGGAGCCTGAGCCCCCTGAGATAGTGCCCTGTGCAGAGGGCTCAGGTCCCTGCTGCCCCTGCCAGTCAGGCTGTGGTTAAAGACGTCTATGGAGGACCTTTCCCAAGTGCTGACTGAACTACCACAGGCTGAGACAACCAAAGGGCCACATTTCCCAAGGTTGATGGGGTGGGGGGACCAGTGCCAGGGCTGTGGGATGAAGTAAGGGGCACCTACCTAGGGCAGCAGGTGTTGATAAGAGCTCAGGCTGAAAGGCTAGGTTCCAAGGCCTTCCTGTTCTCGATCAGTCCCTGGGAAGAGGTGCTTCCAGGTGACCCAGCGGTGTCTCGCCAGTTCCTGACCACAAGAGTGGTTCCTTCAAAGCTCTGTGGCAGAGGGACAACAGAACACTCTCAGGATAGGCAGGCAGGGATCCCAGACCTCTGTAGACAGCTCCTCCCCAAGCCCTAGCTGGCCAGGTCCCTCCTAGATACAATGTGCTGGTCAGCATCTTCCCACTGGGCCAGCCTAGGGAGAGCTCTGGTAGGGCGAAGGGCACCTCAGAGGCCAATGGATTCTCAACACACAACCTGAGTGAGCCATCCAGGCTGAGCAGAGGTAGATGGCAGGGATGGGAGCTTCAGCCTGGATACAGAGCAAAGCAGCAGAGCTGAGGTAAAAGGAGGGTATGCAGAGCCACAGCCATCTCTTCTGTCAGAGTCGTCTGAGGAGACCTTACTGGAATGCCTATTGCAGGGCCCTTGCCTGGCCCACAAAGAACAAATGTCCAGGAATGTGCCTAGGGATCTGCGTGTCCACAACTTGACCACAGAGGTATGGGGAGTAATACTCATTGCATACACTGGGAGAGGGTAGACACGCCCAGGGATGAGGCTTTGTAAGTTGCATGGCATACTCAGCCCCTCTCCTAAAAACAACATCAGGGGAGCCCAAAGTCTGCAGAGACTAGCAAGGGACTCTAGGCAGTTTGTGTGACTCATCTCCGGGTTGTATTTTCCTCATGAACAAAACAAAAGGAGGGATGATCTCTTACGGACCCTTCCAGATCTGACATTGCCAATGAGAGATGAGACGAACCCACAGGAAAGGGAACTTAGCATGGAAATTCAGGGCCAGGAGGTCATTTGGTGGCAGAGAACTTGCCCAGAATGCAGAAGGTCCCGGGTCTGATCCCCAAAACTTCCAAGCAAGAAAAAGAAGGAAGCTCGGGGTAAGAGATTTTACATAGCTTTCTCTCTTCACAAGTGATTTCTTCTAAAATCTTCTTCTTAGATTCTGAAAACAACACGCTATGGAAAGAGTCCACTCGAGGTAACTACACAATGAAAATAGAATTGGGCACGCTGCCCTTGCCTTCCCAGGGCTCTGTTGTATCTCTGAACATGAAGATAGTTAATGTCCCTGCTGTGGTTTTCTCTACGTTTCCCCAAGTATGGATGAAGGTGCACTTTCATGTGTACCTTCGTGCCCCTGCCACCCTTTGCTTTCTTTGTTAATACGTGTCACACATGTCTACATGCAACATCTTCAGTTTTCAACAGTATTGCACTGAATCAAGCCCTGCATGTCACATGATTCTAACCTTGTTGCTGGATACTTAGGTGGTCCCTCCATCCCTCTCTGTGACTGTGTCTGGCCTTGAACTTGCTGTGTAGGTCAGGCTGGCCCTGGACTGGCCATCTTATTATTTCAGTCCCTCAAGTGCTAAGGTTATAGGTGCTGCATGCATCCATGCTTGGTCTGTTCCCCTACGCTTGATGCAAGAAGCTGCAATAAACATTTCTGGGGTTAGCTCTAGAAAACCCTGGGTTGAAGGGTGTGCAGCTCTTACATTCTAATATGCAAGGCCCGACTGACCTACAAAATGAAGAATGTAGAGCCCCAGCAGTATGGGCAGTTGCCAGCTTCTCTGCATCACAACAGATGGCACACAATCACCTCTTTAACTATGTTTCCCAGCATGCCTTATTCATTATTTTATCTAGCAAGCTTCAGAATGGGTTTCACGATGACCCTTTCAGACACACCACTGTATCTATTTCATTTCTGCCCCCTGCCCATTATTAAATTCTTTAGTTTGGGCAATATGAGCTGAAAATTGATCACTTCTCAATTCAGAACTCTTTATTGCCATCAGGTCAGACATTTCTTCTCTTTCCCCTCCATCCTCTCCTTCCTCCCATCCTCCCCCCCCCCCAGCAGTTCCCAAACACACACTTCTCAAGTACTTGTGAAACATTCTCCAGCACAGAGTACATCATGTTTCAGGTAAAAGATGTAGAACATGTTGGGGATGTAATGTATACCCACACACATAAACACAAATACTCATGTGTACACACACAGACACACACACACATACACAATTAAAAATCAAAGACATAAATAAATAATAAATAAATAAATAAAATTTAAAGATAAAATAAATAAAAGTAAAAAAAATAAAATAAACCAAAGACATAGCCGGGCAGTGGTGGCCACACCTTTAATCCCAGCACTTGGGAAGCAGAGACAGGCAGATCTCTGTGAGTTCAAGGCCAACCTGGTCTACAAGAGCTAGTTCCAGGACAGGCTCCAAAGCTATAGAGAAACCCTGTCTCGAAAAACCAAAACTAAAACCAAAAAAAATTTTTTTAAAAAAATCAAATACATACATTAATATTTATCAGATACCCTTTATGCCCTGTACTGGGTATGGTGGTGTTTGCTATATTCCCAGCACTCAAGAGGTAGAGGCAGGAAGGTCTGAGGTTCAAAGTCCTCATGGGATATGTAGTGTGTCAGCCTGGGCTACATGAAATCGTGTCTTAAAAGATCTGGGGGCTAGAGAGACAGCTCTGGGGTTAAGAGCCCATGTTGCTCTTGCAGAGGACCTGGGTTTGATGTCCAGCATCTACTTGGTGTTTCCCAATTATCTGTAACTCAAGTCCGAGGCAAGCCCTCTTCTGATCTCCTAGTATCTGATGGATACCACGTATGCAGATGATGACAGACACACACAAACAGGAAAAACACTCAGAAACATAAATTAATCATAAAAATTAATCAAGAGGGGGCTGTAGAGATGGCTCAGAGGTTAAGAGCACTAGCCACTCATACAAAGGGCCTGAGTTCAATTCCTAGCACCCACATGGTGGCTCACAACCATCTATAACAACATTTGATGTCCTGTTTTGGCAAGCCAGTGTACAGGCAGAGCACTTATATAAAATAATATAGATACAAAACAAATAAAAATTTAAAAATTTAATCAAGAATAAGTAAATAAAATACAATATTGTATGATTCTATTTATTAATGAGCTTACATGTCTTGTACCAATATTCACAGATGAACATTCATTCTGCTATTTAATTTGTGAATTATGAGAATGTGTGCCACACGCCAGCTGTCCTGTGCTTTGTTATCAGCATGGCACCAGTTTCATAGAAGGGCCTGGAATCTCTTCCCTAAGACCAGTATGGTTGGTGGTACTTAAATAACATTCCCACTACCCGGTCCTTGAAGGGTCAACAGATGCTGCCTGCATGTCTTTATCACCTGGCCTGGGACACCCCACACTTCCTTTCCCCAGCTCTCTGCACAGGTTAAACCTGCCTCACCCACTCTTCCTGCAGCATTCAGTGATCACCTCCTCCAGGACCCCACCCTGCCTCCCAGGGAGGAGTTGGTGCCTTTCCTTTGAAAACAAAATCAATTTAAACACTGAAAAGATAAGCAAATTAAACCAACCCAATTAACAAATATTAACAAGCTATAATTTTCCCTTCAGATGATGTGTGAGTGTGTGAGTGTGCGTGTGTGCATGCTTGAGTGTGTACATGTGTGAGAAACGAAGTGTTCCTGACAAAACGGAAGTCGTTGCCCGGAAGTCTCAGCTCCATTTCCTGAAGATCACCACAGGTGCTGACACTTGTTCAATCTTATTAATCATATTGACCTGCTTTATAATTGTATTGACCTTATATCATCACTGATGGCATTACTCTGCAACCATTTTTAGATTTATTCATGGCGGTATAGAATATATACATACCAGGCATACCAGTCTTCTCAAAGTATAATTTACAGAATATAAAATTCCCTGCTGGCTGTGGCAGGCCACACCTGTAATCTTGGTGTTTGGGAATGGAGGCAGAAGGCTCAGGTATTCATAGCATCTGCTTCCACCTAGTAAGTCTGAGACCAATCTGAGCTATGTGAGACCCTATCTTGATGGAGGAGGGTCATCTGTCTATGTGTTACTTTCATTGGTTAATAAGAAACTGCCTTGGCCCCTTTAATAGGACAGAAAATTAGGTAGGTGGAGTAGACAGAACAGAATTCTGGGAGAGAGAAGGCAGACGCTTCAGGGCAGTCGCCATAAGCAGTCACCATGCCTCTCCTCTCCAAGATGGATGCAGGTTAAGATCTCTCCTGGTAAGCCACCCCTCATGGTACTACACAGATTACTAAATATGGGTTAAAGGAAGATGTGAGAATTAACCAATAAGAGGCTGAAACTAATGGGCCAGGCAGTGGTTTTTTTTTTTTTTTTTTTTTTTTTTTTGGTTTTTTAAAACAGGGTTTCTCTGCAGCTTTAGAGCCTGTCCTGGAGCTAGCTCTTGTAGACCAGGCTGGTCTCGAACTCACAGAGATCCGCCTGCCTCTGCCTCCCGAGTGCTGGGATTAAAGGCGTGCACCACCACCGCCCGGCCTATGGCAGTGTTTAAATGAATACAGTTTCCGTGTATTTCGGGTGGAAAGCTAGCCAGGTGGCGGGACGCAGCCCCGCCACTCAATCTACACTGTCTCAAAAACAAAACAGAACAAAAACTTCAGACAAGAGTTGGTGTAAGAGGTCCTTCTGTCTATTTGCTGCTTTCATTGGTTAATAAAGGAACTGCTTTGGGCCTATGGCAGAGCTGTAGGGGAACAGAGCAAGGCGGAGAAAACTAAACAGAATGCTGGGAAGAAGGCAGAGTCAGGGAGAAACCATGGAGCTGCCACCAGAGAGAGATGCCAGAACTTTAGCCAGTAAGCCACTGCCATGTGGCGATACACAGATTAATGGAGATGGGTTAAATTAAGATGTAAGAGTTAGCCAATAAGAAGCTCAAGCTCTAGCTTCTTATTGGCTAACTCTTACATAAAGCAAAGAAAGCCAGCCTACAATCCACAATCCCAGAGAATTTAGACAACAATGAGGACACTAAGAGAGACTTACATAGATATAATCTACAATGGGAAGTAGAAAGTAGAAAAAGACAAGATCTCCTGAGTAAATTGGAGCATGGGGATCTTGGGGGGAGGATTGAAGGGAAGGGGAGAGGTAGGGAGGGGAGCAGAGAAAAATGTAAAGCTCAATAAATTTCAATTAAAAATATAAAAATATTAATAAAGGAAGCTAGAGCTAATGGGCCAAGCAGTGATTTAAATAATATGGTTTCTGTGTGATTATTTCAGGTGTACATTAGCCCGGTGGCCAGGAAAAACAAGTGGCCCTCCCTCCAACAAGAAGTGAGTGATATACATGTTTGTAATCCCAGTACTCAGAAAGCTAAGGTAGGAGGATTGCTGCAGACCAGCCAGAGAGACATAGCAAGACTGTGTCTCAAGAAAGTCAAACTAAAATAATGAGATAAACAGCTCCCCATTCTGCTTGTGCCAACTTGCAGGCGCCACAGCTTCTGTTGTCCCTTCCATTACTGTCGGTGTCGAAGCTAGGGGCAGAGACCTATTTTTGCATTTCAGGTGTTGCTGCCCTAGATATCCCAGAGACTGACACCTTCTGCACAGGCATGAGTGTCTCTAGGTCACTGAACACCCAGATGTGAAACCATCAGTCATAAAGCACAGGCAAGTGCATCTCCATGTGTCCCGGTCAGAAGATCCCACCCCGGAATTCTACATTGCCATCGTCATGAAATGTAATGATTATTTTCATTTCCCTGCCCTCCCCATGTGTTACCGGGGACACACGTGTGTAGAACTCGAGAACCCTAGATGAGTAAAAGGATGATCTCAGTGCCTAGCAAAAGTAACAGGTTCAATGTGCAAGACTTTCCAAACCTCTTCTAGCTGAGACCCATGGAGGGCTTCGTGGAAGAGGTAGCAGGCTCACTGCATTTTAAAAGGTCAGGAAAATAAACAGATGGGGAATGGAGACAGATCTGGGGTCATCTGTCAGAAAGCCATCTCTTCTTTCTAAACTCCACTTTGCCAAAGTCATACTAGGAGTGGAGACAAGAAAATCTGGGGGTGTCGGCCATGGCAGCACACACAACCTAAATCCCAGTCCTCGGGAGGCAGAGACAAGGAAGATCACTGAGAAGTCTGGTATAGGCAGTTCTACACAGTGTGATACTGCCTCAAAAATGCAGAAAGAGGAAGAAAAGGAGGAGGTGAGGAAGAAAAGCTGGAGGGGGGGCATTGTGGGAACTTCAAGGTGATCAATCATCTCTTCTCACACACAGAAGGGGACCCTCTGAGCCTGAGTGAGGGCACAGCGTGTGAGGGGTGGTTCTGATTCCTGAGAAGGGAATTGGAAGGCTCTGGGACCAGTGAGGAAGGCCCACGACAGAGGTCGATCCAAAACTGACCCATGCAGTAAGAAGGCAGAGTCCCTGGGGCACCTCACCTTACCCAGCCTGGCCTGGAAGCCTGCTTTCCCCAGCATGGGAAAGACCAGGGCTGCTCTGGCCTGGCTTCCTTTCCTAGACCCACTGGAGGACTCTGGGATAGGGTTCCTCCTGCCCTGCCCCTCTCATACAGAGGCTACTATATAGGACCTTGAGAAGCTGCTGTAGGTAGGAGCAAGTCTAGGTCTCCACCCTCCGCACATGGGGGTAAGGAAGGAATCCTATCCTTCCGCCTCCTTTGCTCTTGTGACAGGAACTGTCCTTCAGCTGCCCCAGCACTGGGCACCCTGCCCAGAGTGGAGGGGAAGGAGACAAACCAGCAACCTTCACTTCCAAGTGCTTGGGTCTTAAACAGCTTCAGCAAAACCAACAACAGCACAACAGAGGTAAGCCCCCAGTGTAACTGCATGATGGAGTCAGAGCCATGTATGCTAAAGTCAGACCTTTGTATGGAGGAGTCAGAGCCCTGCGTGCTGGAGACAGAGCCCTGTGTGCTGGAGACACCCCTGTATCCCTTGACATATGCAAGGCTGTGGCTCATGCCACCTCCCACAGGCTCCATTTTCTCCTCTATTGAGTGAAAGTTCACTGGGTCCTCTTCTTTCCTGGAGCCTAGGGAGATTTCAGCAGTAATAACCAAGCACATGAAACCACGGAGCACAAAGACCTCAAGAGATGATCCCCGACCTGATGTCTGCGGTCTTCCCAGGTCTGGTCTAGTTCACTCCTGGACACTCATGAGCCTGGCCGGGGTGGGAGGCTGACCCCTCTACCACCTGCTACCCACATGCCTTCTGGTTCCTGGGTGACTCCCTTCTCCCAGACCTTCAGGACCCTGAGGTTCTTCCGAAGGAAACCATTTAATTCTAACGGTGCCTTGAGTAATTTACATGGCTGGCCCACTGTCACTAGACATTTAATGGTGCCACCAAAGCATGGCCTGTTGTCCCAAAGGTCCCTAGAGAGTCAGTGGCTCAGAAATGAAAAGACAAGCAAATGGAAAGGGGACTTAGTGGCCAAGCACCACCCAGTCACTTCCTTGTCCTTTCCCCGCATCTTCCTGAGGACTCTACACAGGGCAGGTAGTTCCCCAGTACTGCAAATGAAGACTCATCTTACAGAAATGAAGAGTGTGGGTAACAAGGCCAGTATGTGGGTGGGAACCCAGCCCCCAGCCCCCAGCAACCTCCGAATCCTGTGTCACATGTGACAGTTCCTCCATGCTCCGGTTCCCCAACAGGGTTTTGAGTACATGTCCACCTATTCTTTGCAGCATTTTGATGTTATAGCCAACTGTCATTTGAACATCCGAGGTAATAAGGGATCCATGATCAGTAACTCAACCATCTTCTTGATTGACTACAGGACTGTACTGCTCCCAAATCTCCAAAGACCTTAAGATTTCCTTGATTTTGAGCCAGGGCACGGCCTGAGGCTAGTGTCCATCTGTCTGAGCACAATCTGAGAAGACTCAGCCACAGTGTGAAGGCTTCTATCTCCAGGGCCACCTCCCTTGGCCAGGCTACTTGGGGATGAGAAGGGACAGCTTGGCTTCCCACTAGAAGCTGGCATGAAGCTTGGCTTCCCACTAGAAACTGGCATGGATACAGCTCGTGAAGTTCTAGCCTCAAGATGTTCCTAGGCACTACTCTCAGCCCCAAGCAATCCGGACAGCTCTAGAACAAGAGCCCATCTTCCATGCAATGCCCACATGTTCCTATCAGTGACCCCAGGCTCTCGTCTTAGCTCTCACCGTGGTCCTGCGCACTCATAGGTGAGAAAGTAGAGTCCTGGATATACATGTATGCCGGTGTGTAAGTTCAAACCTGAGCTCTCTTAAGACAGGGGTAGGGGAGAGTACTGGGTCCCAGTCAGGCAAGAAAGGGCATTAAAAGCTGTTGATCAAACTCAGTTGCCCAGCACTTCCCCTGAGCACTTCCATGACAACTTTTCTCGGTGAAAGCCTGCCCTTGGCCTGAATGCCACATGAATTCCCACAGCCTGGATTATTACACGGAGCTCCCGGCCCTTTTCAACCACTGTCTCTACGGTTCTTCAATCAGCTGCTTCCCAGAAAGGGCCACAGTACAGGGTCTGTGGGTTTGGCGTGCTGGTAGGAGGGTATAGGCTTATGGGGAAGCCCAGTATGCTCCTAGACATCAGTATCTCTGAGCGGCAACCCTGTTAAATACGTTAATATCAGTCAGCTGGGGAGGGGGCCAGAGAAGTCCTCAAAGGCCAGAGTAGAATTAGAAGTAGCACAGGAGGGCCAGTGTAAGACTGTGGAGACCCTAGACTAGCCATGAAGAAAGGGGACATCCTACACAAAGGGAATGGCCATAGTTCCTTCATTAAGGAAGGAAACAGATGTCTTCCATGGAGGTCAGAGCCTCCCAGAAAAAACACTTCCTGTCTGTACTAAATACTTGACTCATCTTCAGAGCCCTCCTACCCATATGGAGAAGGTGTGTTCATGCCTACATGTCAGGCAGGAAGGGTAACTCAAGACAGAAGCTCCAGCAAATAGGAGTTCTTGGTCCAGAAGTCCAGAACAGGCCCTCGGTTCTGTAGGCTTGATTCTCCTTCCATGGGAGTAAGATGGCCCGGAGGTAAGATGGGGACTTTTTGAGGCCTGACCTTTCATGGCGAGGCTAAGACATATCACCAGCTTCCTGGACAGCAAGCAATGGCCTTCCTCCCGGGGAAGGGTCACAGTGGAAGTGGTAGGTGGGCGGGTCCTCCTCTCTGGCACTATATGGCCACCTCATATGGTGCTGACTCCAACATAGTTTTCTAGAGAGTCCCTCCTTTCCTAGAGATCACTCCCAGAGAATCCTAGTGACCACTTAGCAGCCCAAGGCATGCTCCCCTCTTTGGATCCCAACTCCAGGGGCTCTGTACCCAGAAAGTATCTCTGGAAAGCTACCAGGCACATAGTAGTGCCTTTCACTAGGCTTATGGACTGTCAGAACCTCTTATCCCATTGGGGTCTCGGAGAGACAGCAGGCCCCCTTGTCTACAGTTCATTGCTGCTGCAGCAGCTACCCAGACAGGAGAGACACCTGACTTTGGCTTTGATGGATCCACAGGGCAGTATAGCCCTTTGGGGACATGCTGGCAAGGTAACCAAGTGATTTTTGTCTCCCTCCTTCAAGCTGCTTCCTTACCAAGTAACTAGCAAACATTCCTTGAAGGAAGAGAGAATGTTGGTGCTGCTCATATTAATCCTACCTTCCAGGGGACAGCCACACCCTCACCTCCCAGGACTTGGGCAGTGGGGGAGGAGGAGAAGCAAGGATAAGGCCCCTTCAGTCTGCCCTGAGCTACCCAGGTGAGGAGTGTGGAGCAGCCCACGGTACCCTCTGTGCCTCTCTGCACAAGGGTGAGAGCTGATTCTGGTTCTAAAACACCACTGCTCTCACTCTGCCTCAGTTGCTTTCCAAGAAAAAGACCTGTCTCAGGGAGAAGGAGGACAAGACAGCTTGAGACATTCAACCAGGATGGCAGCAGATGCAGTGGGGCCACAGATCAGAGATGACAAGAACAAGAAAGAAGGCTGAGAAGAGGCGTCTCCCCAAAAGACTTCAGCACCCTTCTGGAACAAGCTCCACAGCCTCTGGACATCTTCTTGCTTCCCACAGCACCATCATGCTCCCTACGAACTTTCTACAGACTTCCATCAAGGCCAGCACATGGGGAACACTGGGGGATTTCCTCTGTCACTAAAAGCCACCTCTTACTATTTTCCTGAACCCACAGATACCCATCACCCCTTCTACAGCCCAGCGAGCAGTTTTTAGCAGTTCCTTCCTGTCCAATTCCAACCCTTGCGGGTGTCCACACCTCTGGCTCCCCAAGACTGAAGCTGTAACTCCCTGTATCCTCAGGGGTGAGGGGTGGGGATCCAGCCCAGAGGGGGTCAGGGATCTAGAGAGCAAGACTGGAGGGGGGTCAGATTACACCTCGAAGGCCAGCACTGTGGACACATGGGGTGACTTCTATCAAGTCAAAACACCCCTGGACCTCAGTTTCCCCAGGATCTTCATCCAAACCCAAAGTTTCTTTCTTTCAAGTTGAGACTGGAGGAAAATCCTGTTTTTGAAAACACATTCAGAAAGGTGGTATCCTTCATTCCCAGGGCCCCACCACCTTGAAACTCAAGATGCCCGGCTTAGAAACATACCCCCACATAGCCCATCAGTGACGCCGCCGTGGTTACAGAAACCGTGGAGTACACCACCTCCTCCCAGGCCAGCCCAGTGCGTGGGCAACAGAGCCCAGGGGAGTCCCTGGATGGATGGGGTGCGGTGCTCTGAGAGGAACTCCCACCTGCTCAGACAAGAGGCAGGGACCCCCAAGCAAGCCTCCCAGCCACCTCCACCCCGGCATCCCAGGAAGACAGGTCTCCCAAGTCAAGGCCCTTTCTTAGTGGGCAGCTTAGCCCACCCTGCCTTAGACACATGCCGGGGAATAGCCAATGTGCGCCGCATGTGGCGCATTCTCCCTTACTCCCATCCCTCCAGTCCAACCCCAGGTCGCCGAAAGCTCTCAGCAAGCTACCCCTCCCCGCCCCCTCCCTAGCTGAGGACCCGGATTCTCATCCCTTCGCCCAGCAGCGACAGTCCCCAAGCTCACGGCATCTGAACCCTCACAGCCACCGCCAGCCCCAGGCGAGGAGCTCGGGCTGCCAGGATCAGTGGCAGTCAACACTCTACCTGAGAGGAGACAGCCGGCGGGTCCTCCTCCTCCTCCTCCTCCTTTTTCGCGGCCTTGTGAAGCCTGCTCCACCTGGCAAGGGACTGTCAGCAAATTCCTCTCTGCATCACCGCGGGAGCGGCATCCCGGCTCCTCCCAGTAGGAGTCAGCCTTGGCCCCGCCCTACGCTGCTCTGACCTGTGGGGGAACCCGGGCTAGATTACCATAAGCAGAGACCGAGCCTCTGCCCTGGAAATCCTGGAGCTATCAGAAACGATGACCATCGCGAATGCACAAGGCTGCCGCTCCCTGGCTGCGGTTTGCAGCTACTGAGGCTCTGGGCCTTGGCAGCTGCCTTACCCACCCACCCTCTCTCATGCCTAAAACTCCTCTGAGGCCACCAAGCCCAGCTATCACAGGGGCAACCAGAGACATTCAGCCTTGCTAAGGTAGCGCTATGCCACACCCTGGGACCACATCCGGGCAAGGCTCAGTTCCCACTCCTTCAGCAGAAGAATGATCTATAAACTGAACCCCACCCAGGAGTGGCATGAGTCCGGTCCATTTTGCCAGGATCACACTCCTCAAGTGGGTCTCAAGTTTCACCAAATACCTGCCCACCCTAATGGAGAGACAGGTTTTGAAGTGGGGGCTGTTACCATGTGTTTACCCGTTTCCCTAAGACCACTAAGCAAAACAAGGGCTGTGGGCAACAGCTCTCTCTCTCTCTCTCTCTCTCTCTCTCTCTCTCTCTCTCTCTCTCTCTTTCTCTCTCTCTCCCACGCCCCCCTGTCTGGGTCATGGTCTGGGTTCACTTATTTAACAGACGTTTTATTATGAAGGTTCTCAGTACAGTAGCTAATAAGACAGGAGCCAGTACTGAATAATATTTTATAATAGTGAGATATTGTCAGAGCTGTTGGCAATATAAAAAGGCCGCAGAGGAAGCAGTGTGAGACAGGGCCAGGAGACACTGGGGGAGGGGACAGAAGATAACTATGTCTTCCTGGGTTTTTAGAGCCAGCAGCCCTATCACTTTGTGCTAGGTCTCCCCATGCTATGCTTTTCCCTCTGCAGAGGGACTGGGCCAGTTGAGGTCTATGTCCCTCTGCTCTAACATTATCTTCCGGTTTCTCAGTAAGGGCTAGAGGTATAGATACAAATCAATTAATTATAAGAGTCTTATATGAGGATTCTTGGGCTGTGTGTGGTGATGCACACCTTTGATCCCAGCACTTAGGAGGCAGAGGCAGGTGGATCTCCATGAGTGTGAAGCCAGCCTGGTTTACATAGTGAGTTCCAGGACAGCAAGGGGCCATATGGAGAGACACTGTCTCAAAAAAAAAAAAAAAAATCCTCAGTGTCTGTATTCAGGTCCCAACTAGGCCACCTGAAAAAAAAAGGGGCTTGATCTTTCTGAAATTCATTGTTTGTTGTGGATTATTATTTTAAGGTGTGTTACATTCATTTATGCTGTGGAACATTTCTTTAATGATGCAAAGATTTATTGCATTCTTTTTGTTGCATTTGTTTAACTCTGTGAAGCTGTGTTACTGTTCCTGCCTAAAACACCTGATTGGTCTAAAGGGCTAGGCAGGGCTGCCAGGTAGAGAGACTAATAGAAGAAGAGGGAAGGAGCCAGAGAAGGAGAGCGGATTCCAGGAGTCAGCCACCCAGTTACACTACTAGCCACAGAGTAAGAAGAAAGGAATGTAGAATAGAGAAAGGTAAAAGCCCAGAGGCAAAAGGTAGACAGGATAATTTAAGAAAATCTGGCTAAAAATAAGCCAAGCTAAGTCCAAGCATTCATAGGTAAGAATAAGACTCTATGTATTTATTTGGGAGCTGGGTAGTGGCCCCCAAAAGATAAAGAGAAAATAAAAACAACAAAAACAAGAAAGCTACAACTGTTTGCACATGTAAAAGGGAGTAAGTGAGCGTGAACGAAAGAGCCAGTTGTGAGAATTAACTGCACGCCCTGAGAATGGTGGCTGCCATTGTTAAGTTGGAAAACAGCAGAAAGTTAACAAAAGCGGTTGCTCTCTTCCCTGCTCCCTCATCACAGAACCTGCTACTGCTGGGCCACACCAGACCCCAGAGCCCGTGACTGAGAGACCTGCTAAATGTGACGTGGGTGACATCATGTCGCGGTGTGGAAAGAACAAAAGGAGACCCACACAAATGCCAGGCCAACCTAGAAGAGATGACTGGGGTAATCCAACCATGCAAATGCCAGCCATCCGGGTGGGGGGGTCAGGCTTGTAGAAGGTTCCCAGTGAAGACGTGTGGAAATGGGTATTGGGGACCCGGAATTTGCGCTCAGTGCCTGTGAACTGCAGCTGCATATGCTCTCACTCCTGCGACCTGTGTCGTCCTCTCTGAACCACACCACTCATGCTATGGTCTTCACAATAGTGTCGGAAAAAAAAAAATGCAGGGAGCACAGTCTAGAATGATAATAAGAAGCTAAAGGGTCCAAGTAGCCCAAATGGAGCTGCCTGGCAAAGTCAGCAGCTTCTCCCGAACGGAAGCTCCTGGTGTCTTCCGACGGGACCCATCGTCGTCCATCCCCTGTTATGGTTTAAATGTCAAAGCTCTTCCTCAGCCTTGCAGCCTTCCATTCTTGGTCTGTGACTGGTGACACTGTTTGGGGACACTGTGGAACTTTCGGAACAGTGCCTAGTTAACGGAAGTGGTTTGCTGAGGGTAGGCCTGGAAAGTGGTTACCGTATCTGCATTGGCCTGCATTCTCTCCTCCACGATCCACCAAGAAGTGAACGAACTATGTGGTTTTCACCCCCCAACACCCCAGACACTGACAGAGCCTTTCCGAACACGGTGCCTTCCCTGCCATGATTAACAGGTTATCCTCTGCAGCCACGAGGCAAAATAAATCTTTCCTTTGAATTGTTTGTATCGGGCATCCCGTCCCAGCAATGAGAGGAGTAATCAAACACATGGCCACACTATTTCCACAGATGCAGGAGGAGGAACTGCCATGAACTGGAGTGTGTCCTTCCTTTCCCTCTCCCTTGTAAAAGGAGATCTCGGAAGTTTGCAACCCGTATTCTCAGCAACTGTGCCAGAGACTACGCTCCCAGTGCCCCGCACCACACACACACACCAAGCCAGCAGCAGCTACAGACTTAAGCCTTTGGCTAGTAGGGAGAAGGTGAAAATGACCCTTTAAATGGAGCAACCTGCTCCGGTTTTCCTCTCTCCCCTCCATGGAGACTGAAACATAGAAGGAGACTCACAGAGACTAAATCAATAGCCGAATATTTTGTTTTCAAAGGAAAGCAACAACATCCAGGAAGTAAGTTCAGTCAAGAGAACTTCGAATCAAGTTTGTGTGTTCGAGAGAGAGAGAAAACTTTGACCTCCAGAAAAACTCAGTCACCCCAAGTCACACCTTTGAGGGCACAAAGCAGGTTTTGATTCATCGCCATTTACACTAACCTTCACAAGATGAGAAGTCTTTTTTGTTTGTTTTGTTTTTGTTGATTGTGTTTTCTGAGACAGGGGTTTCTCGGTGTGGCTCTGGCTGTCCTGGAACTCCCTCTAGAGACCAGGCTAGCTTCAACCTCACAGAGATCCTCCTGACTTTGCCTCCCGAGTGCTGGGATTAAAGGCGTGCGCCACCACCACCCAGCAAGAAGTCTTTTTATGTCTAGTGTCTAGAACAGTGCCTTGCTTACTAAATCCTTTCCCTGGCTGGGTCAGGGAGAGGGGGTGAAGCCCATATTCCCTTTTACCGTCTCCCCATTGATTCAGAACACTGGGCAGTAAAGCTGGAGTTCCTAGTCAGGCTAAAGGGTGACTGTGGGAGGCAGGCTTCCCAACCAGAATGTCCCTGGCAACTGACCCCTGGTATCTAGAAACCATTGCACCTGCATACACCTAGGCTCCCAACGACCGACCTATACAAAGACCTTCATTGGAAATGCTTGTAATTGCCAGAATTAGGCACAACCATCCAGGGCCAAAGTGAATACTTGGTGACACTCAGAGACAGGCGAGAGAACCACAAAGGTAGGTTGTGCACGCTAACTGTGTGTTTTTCACAATTGTCATGCCAATGATTTAGGTGAGGGAGCCATACAAGGATGTCCCTTGCCTTGTGACCCGGAGCAGGGGAAGATTGCTAGATGGGGATCTAGGTGACAGGGGTCAGGCGACAGAATATGAGCTCACGCTGCTGACAGGGACAATATTTTCAGGTTGGAGCCAAGATAACATTTATATCCCAAGGGATGGTTCAGTTATCCAGGTACCCCATCCCCAAGAGCGAGCCAAAGGCCGATTCAGCGGAAGAGTAGGTGCTTGTCAACAGCTCAGGCTTTTTCTCTAATATTCTAACTCGTCTTGCCAGGGGAAGAGAATTTGATTTCTCGAGTAGAGGAGAGCAATCCACTGCCTCCTGTCTCGTCAGACATGGTGCTGTAGCACTCCAGAGTTCTACAACCAAAGGCCTGGGGCCTACGTCTACACATAGACCCTTATACCGAACAGGAACTACATGTCCCAGCCCAGGGACCAAAGTGGAAGACCCTGAGAATCACTTGGCACTCTCAGTGGGGACCCCAGACCCCTCTTTTCCTGGGCCAGTCCTGAACTCCATCCCTTACTAATTTTCCATGATCCCCACTCACCAAGACCGCATCTATGGGTTGTTCTTAGCCAGCAGTTGCCTCTTTGACCAGTACATCTGTCTGGGAAGAAGGAAAACTGAAGACGACCATCCACAGCCACTACCAATGATCAATATTGGGAACTCCTGGTGGGTGAGGTCAGCGTCAGAGGCCTGGTGACATCACAAAGGACATACACAGTTTTCCTGGAACTCTAGAGAATCTAGACAGAAAGGGTTCTCCACCTGGAATAAAGCCAGCCTACCAACCATTGGGCAAGTCTGCGAGTGAGTTTTCAGCCTCCTCCCAACTCCACTTTGACCCTAGCTGATAGTGGGATCATGCTACTAAATAATATGTGGGTTCGTGTGCTGATATTTTGTTGTAGCTAAAGAAACCCCTAATGTGGTATGTATGCCCCTCTGTATGCTGTGAATATATTTTATTACTATTGGTAATATAGTGATATAGCTATATAGTAATATAGAATATAGCTAGGTAGGAAATCCAAATTGATATAAGGAAAAAGAAGGCGAAGTCAGATGCCAACAGCTGCTGGAGAAGCAAGATATGAGGTAACAAGCCACAGCCTTGTGGTAAAATATAAAATAATAGCAATGGGCTAATTTAAAAGTAAGAGCTATTAGAAATAAGCCTGAGTGAATAGGAAAAACAATTATGATTAACATTAAGCCTCTGAATGATTACTTCATAAGCAGCTGTGGGGACTGGCAGGTAGGAGAGAAACCTCCAGTTCCAAATGGTTCCCAGTGTGGGGCATGGATCCATAAAAGACCTAAAAAAGCTTCAAAAGGGTTCTAAACACACAAAAATGGAGCCACACTGGGCTTCCTAGTCTCTCATGCTAGCCATGGTCCAGAGATGTATCTCCTTATAGCTACTTGCAAGATGGAGCTGGCCATCAGCTATGGCGTGGTAGGTTTTAACAGTCTCACACAGACCTCGGTACAGAGAGGCTAATCAGCTGCGCTATGTGGTAGGATTAGCTTTTACTCATACAGACAGAAAAGACGTTTGTGGGCCAGCTGCCTGCTAACTGATGGCAGCATGGGAGCTGCAGGGGGAGGCAAGCATGACACTTGTTGCTACCTCTGCCCTGTTGAAAAGCTGAGCATGGCAGAACCAACAGTCAAAGCAACCGTTCTGGTCCTTGCCATGCCCGCTTAACAGTTTAAAACAGTGATCAAAAAAAGATTGCAGATATGTAATAAAGACAGATTCAGACAAAAATAAACCTCTAAATGGGTCACAGTGTGTTTAAAAAAAATGTTTGTAGGTTTGGAAGAGAGGAAAGAGTATAGGCAGTTATAAAAGAAAAGCTTTAAAACATAAAAATAAAGTCTTTAAATAGACAGTAAAATAATATAAAATAATAAGCCATGTAAAAATGAAAAATACAGAGTCTGTATTATGTATATTATTGTGCTTTTTTATTTATTATGTATACAATATTCTGTCTGTGTGTATGCCTGAAGACCAGAAGAGGGCACCAGACCCCATTACAGATGGTTATGAGCCAACATGTGGTTGCTGGGAATTGAACCCAGGACCTTTGGAAGAGCAGGCAATGCTCTTAACCTCTGAGCCATCTCTCCAGCCCTATTATTGTGTTTTCTTTGAATTTTTTTTTGACTGCTAATAATCTAACTGCAGAGAGACGTTTGTTTGTGGGCCTGCTAGGCTAAACCAACATAAAGGTATCTTAACTTCAAAATTTGGGTCTAAGGATATGTTGCTTTGGAAAAGATGTTCTGTTTTTGTTTCAACAAAAGATGAGAAGCCGTGGATTCCTTCCAGGATCAAGTGGAACCCCTGAGAGGTCTCCATGGGAGCCATGGCCCAGGTGATGCAACAGCCAGAACAGCTTCAAGACAAGTGACCGAGACCATGCAGCCTCACAGAGTACAACAAAGATTTAACCACAATTCTACGTTTTCTCAGGATCCCCGTAAGATTACCAGCACCCCCAATCATCAAAAAGTAGTCTAGAAAACTATGCCCAAATTCCCCAAATATTGTTTATATATGTCTGTTTTCATTTAAAGGGGGTTGATTATAAATGGTTAATGATCACAGTCGATCTCTTTCTAAAAGAGGAAAGGGATATGATATAGGAATGATGTGAGATGACGAGTCACAAGCCTCATGGTAAAATATAAAATAATAGAAATGGGTTACTTTAAAAGTAAGAGCTAGTTAGAAATAAGCCTGATCTAATAGGTCAAACTATTATAATTAATATTAAGCATCAAAATGATTATTTCATAAGCGGTTGTGGGGATCAGTGAGCGGGAGAGAAACCTCCCATTACAAATCTCTTCACAGAAAGCCAGTTCTCCATGAAGCAGAAATAAGGCTGTTTCCTGAGCCACTTTGTGAGGGTCCCCTCTCCATGACTCAGGCCCAAACCCTTGAGACAAGTTCTGTCATGTTTGTTCATTGAGGGATGGATACCTGTCAGGGGCCATACAAGGGGACCAACAGGTAGCACTGAAACTCAAGGAACACAGCCAAGTGGTCGGCAAAGCTACATCTGTGTGAGCCTTAGAGAGGCAAAGCCCTGAGGACTGTGTCCTAAAGACCCCATGCTGTTATTCACCATAGTTCTGATTGGTGCCTCCCTGGGCACCACATCCCTCATAATCTATGGGTTATATGAAAGCTCTCAGGAGATTTCTTGCCCCCACTGGGCAGTGGTACTGGTATTTACAATAAAAGTGATTGACTTTTTCCAAGCATTGCTGCTGGAACAGACTAATGATTCAACCACCACCTTTGGAAAGACTTTAGAAATGCAGAATTCTAAAGGTTCGTAAGGTTAGGTTAAGATGTTTTTGTTAATAGCTTTGAGGTAGAAAATCGTGAGGAACAATTTAAAGTTTGGAAAGACACACTTTTAATAGTTGAATAAAGGATTTATTGAGGTCAGAAAGCAGGAACAATGGCAATTGCTGGCTGACATACCTTTCTTGCTCAGATGAGTTAGTTGGTGATCAAAGGTGATGATTAATTCCTTGTACCAATTCCTGCCCTCAGCTTTCTGATATAAAAGACTCTGATGAGTGAGTGTGCACCCTGAGGACTGAAAGTAGAGCTGACTGATTGGTTTGTTTGTTTTTTGAGACAGGTTTCCCTGTAGCTTTGGAGCCTGTCCTGGAACTCACTCTGTAGACCAGGCTGGCCTCGAACTCACAGAGATCCGCCTGCCTCTGCCTCCTTTAATCCTGAGCTGGGATTAAAGGTTTGCGCCACAACCCCCGGTGACTGGTTATTTTCATGTATAAAATTTTAGATTTGAGCTGGGCAGTGGTGGCACACGCCTTTATTCCCATTACTCAGGAGGCAGAGGCAGGTGGATCTCTGTGAGTTTGAGGCCAGCCTGGTCTACAAGAGCTAGTCCCAGGACTGGCTCCAAAGACTGCAGTGAAACCCTGTCTCGAAAAACAAAAACAAACAGTTTAGATTTGTAATTCTTTTAAGGTTTTTTTTTTATAAGATTGCTATTTAAGATAAATAATGAAGCGATCAAGCCTTCCTTTGAAACTGCAAAGTGCTGCCTGCCAGTAAAAGACCTGGCAGAGAAAATACCTCGCTTGTCTACACAGTTAGTCTACAACAAGTAGCTTGGATATCAATGTTTGTTCTTGGAGTTCTTGGAGATAATTCGTTTTTCACCTGTAATATGTAAAGTGTTTAATCATGGAAAGGATGTGGAAAACATGCTGTTTCATACTTGTATGCACTGTAATCATTCACTTAAAAATAGAAGGTAACCACATTGTGATTTTTATATGGCTTGGAGGTTTTGCTGGGGTATAGAAGATGTAAGAGAAAAAATTAAGAATTGACAGAAAGGATACATCTGGATAGAAGTAAGAAAAGATATAAAGAAGATGAGAGACAGATGATAGAAAGACCCTAAAGGGGTGTATATCTGTGTGTGTATGTATGTGTATCTGTATGTGTGTGTATCTGTGTGTGTATCTCTGTATGTATATCTGTGTGTGTATCTCTCTGTGTGTATCTATGTGTGTGTTTATGTGTGTGTTTGTGTGTGTTTCCCTTTTTGTGCTGGTCCCAGAAAATTAGATTTTCCCCACTCACCAGCCCCAGAGAATTAAGTTCTACTCCCTCAGGACAGTCAACTGGGTGATTCATTTGCTGACTCCATGGCCCCCCTCAGTGCCTGAGCTGCTGGTCCCCACAGCAACAGATACCAGTTTAGTCCTGGACATCGTCTTTGTGTTAAAGCCTTGAGAAGTAGAATACAGACAGAAAAGTGTGTCTGAGACCCAGATGAACACTAGACTGAGTAATCACAAAGCAAACACTGATAACCATCACCCCAGTCAGGGACTAGGACCTTTATCACCAGGCCTCTCCTCATCCCAGCCTCATCCCTTCCTCTCCACCCCTTCTCCTCCCAGACACAGCTCTAGGTGGACTTTCTGGAGGGCTCTCCTTGCTTTGCTTTTAGTTGTAGCAGCCAATTATTCATCCCTAATTGGTATGGTTTGCCTTGTGGTGTTGTGGAATAGTTAACTGTGTAAAGCTGTTACATTTACTTGTGCTGCATTTGCTTAATTATGTAAAGATGAGTTGCTGTTTCACCTTGCCTGCCTAAGGCACCTGATTGGTCTAATGAAGAGCTGAATGACCAATAGCTAGGCAGAAGAGGGATAGGCGATGCTGGCAGGCAGAGAGAATAAATAGGAGGAGGAATCTAGAATGGGAGGAGAAGAGAGTGAGGGAGAAAGAAACAGACATGTCTGGGGCTGGAAGCCAGGCAGCCACCAGGTAAATGCGAGAAGCAGTGAAAGTAAGATACACAGAAGGAAAGAAAAGTAAAAGGTCCCAAGGCAAAAGGTAGATAAAGAGAAACAGGTTCATTTAAGTTAAAAAAAGAAAAAAAAGAAAAAAATCTACCCAGAAGGCCTGGAGAGATGGCTCAGTGGTTAAGAGCACTGACTGCTCTTCCAGAGGTTCCAAGTTCAATTCCCAGCAACCACATGGTGGTTCACAACCATCTGTAATGAGATCAGATGTCCCCTTCTGGCATGTAGGCATACATGCAGACAGAACACTGTACACAAAATAAATATTTCTTAATTAAAAAAAAAGAGCAGCCAGAAACAAGCCTAACCTAGGCCGCATTCATAACTAATAAGACAACTCCATGCCATGATTTTGGAACTGGTTGATGGCCCAAAAGAAAAGGCCTGGTAGATTGTGGTCTGGTTTTAAAGTATATATATATTAATGCTGTCGGAACACCACACACACACACACACACGATTCATCTATGATAAAGTACACAGTTGTAGTTTATCCAATGTCACTACTTTATGGTACTCTAATTATGCTATAATTTCTTTGACCAATTTTACCAAAAGCAATCTACAGTCTCAATGCAATGCCCATCAAAATCCCAGCAAACTTCTTCAAAGACCTCGAAAGAACAGTACTCAACTTCATATGGAAAAGCAAAAAACCAAGGATAGTCAAAACAATCCTGTACAATAAAAGAACTCCTGGAGGCCTCACAATCCCTGACTTCAAACTCCACTACAGAGCTACAGTACTGAAAACAGCCTGGTACTGGCATAAGAACAGACAGGAGAACCAATGGAACTGAATAGAAGACCCGGATCAGTTCACACATCTTCAAACACCTGATTTTTGACAATAAAGAAAATATATCAAATAGAAAAAAGAAAGCATATTTAACAAGTGGTGCCAGCATAACTAGATATCAACATGCAGAAGAATGAAAATAGACCCATATCTATCACCATGCACAAAACTCAAGTCCAAATGGATCAAAGACCTCAACATAAAGCCAGCTACACTGAACCTTACAGAAGAGAAAGTTGGAAGTACACTTGAACACATTGGCACAGGGAACCACTTCCTTAATAGAACCCCAGCAGCACAGACACTCAGAGAAACAATTAATAAATGGGACCTCCTGAAGCTGATAAGTTTCTGTAAAGCAAAGGACATGACAACAAGATAAAACAACACCCTACAGAATAGGAGAAGATCTTCACTACACATCAGACAGAGGTCTGATCTCCAGAATATACAAATAACTCAAGAAATTGGACACCAAAAGACCACATAATCCAATAAAAAAATGAAGTATAGACCTAAACAGAGAACTCTCAACAGAGGAATCTAAAATGGCTGAAAGACACTTAAGGAAATGTTCAACATCCTTAGTCATCAGAGAAATGCAAATCAAAACAACTCTGAGATTCCATCTTACACCTGTAAGAATGGCCAAGATCAAAAATACTGATGACAACTTATGCTGGAGAGGTTGTGGGGAAAAGGGAACACTTCTGCATTGCTGGTGGGAGTGCAAGCTGGTACAACCCCTTTGGATGTCAGTGTGGAGATTTCTCAGAAAATTAGGAAACAACCTTCCTCAAAACCCAGTAATACCTGATGGAGGAGAGTTATCTGTCTATGTTTCTTTCATTGGTTAATTAATAAAGAAAACTGCCTTGGCCCTTTAAGAACAGAAAATTAGGTAGGTGGAGTAGACAGAACAGAATTGTGGGAACAAGGAAGTAGAGTTGGAGAGACGCTTCAGGCAGTCACGATAGTGAGTCTCCATGCTGCTCCTCTCCGAGATGGACGCAGGTTAAGATCTCTCCTGGTAAGCCACAACTCGTGGTGCTACCCAGATTACTAAATATGGGTTAAAGCAAGATGTGAGAATTAGCCAATAAGAGGCTGAAACTATGGGCCAAGCAGTGTTTTAAAAGAATACAGTTTCCGTGTAATTATTTCGGGTAAAGCTAGCCGGGTGGCGGGACACAGCCTGCCGCTTCCATCTACAAATACCACTTTTGGGTATATACCCAAAGGATGCTCAATCGTGCCACAAGGACATGTGCTCAACTATGCTCATAGCAGCTTTGTTTGTCATAGCCAGAACCTGGAAACAACCTAAATGTCTCTCAACCGAAGAATGAATAAGGAAAATGTGGTACATTCACACAATGGAGTGCTACACAGCAGAAAAAATTACAACAGCTTGAATTTTGTAGGAAAATGGATAGAGCTAGAAAACATTATTTTGAGTGAGGTAACCCAGAC
This sequence comes from Arvicola amphibius, assembly GCF_903992535.2. Taxonomy (NCBI): domain Eukaryota; kingdom Metazoa; phylum Chordata; class Mammalia; order Rodentia; family Cricetidae; genus Arvicola; species Arvicola amphibius. The sequence continues at coordinate 91,908,481 of NC_052053.1, forward strand.
ACAGAAAGACAATGATCACATGTATTCACTCATAGGTGGTTTTTTTAAACATAAAGCAAAGAAAACTAGCCTACAAACCACAATCCCAGAGAACTTAGACAACAATGAGACACTAAGAGAGACTTACATAGGTCTAATCTACATGGGAAGTAGAAAGTAGAAAAAATAACAAGATCTCCTGAGTAAATTGGGAGCATGGGGACCTTGGGGGAGGATTGAAGTGGGGAGGGGAAGAAGCAAGGGAGGGGAGCAGAGAAAAATATAGAGCTCAATAATTATCAATAAAAAATGTATAAAAATAAATAAATTATTTGACCATGGTTGAGGTATGTTTAGTTATTTACAATTTATTTCTTTTTGTTTTCTTTTTGGTATGTTGCTCTTTGGCTAAACTATTTGCATCCCCACCAGCAAAAGATGAGAATTCCCATGGTTTCAGACCCTCGCCCGCATTCAGTGCTGTCAGTGCTGAAGTCTAGGTTTTGGAGATGCCAATAGGTGTGTCTTCCAGGTAAGAAGCAGCAACTTAGTGATACTCTCATTTATCACCCCCTAACGTTGGAGGACTTTCCATGTTCTCACTTGGCTTAACAATCATTCCAGAAAAGACATTAAGAAGCCTACAAAAACTATAACAAGCAAAGTAATAGACTCTGGAGTGGAGAAGAGTTGCTACATGCAATATTAACATGTCTAGTTTACAAAAAATGAGATATGAAAGGAAATAAGAAAATATGACTCCCGGGGAGGGGAGCAGAGAAAAATGTAGAGCTCAATAAAAATCAATAAAACTTTAAAAAAAAGAAAAAAAGAGAAAAGAAAATATGACTCATAAGAAAGATAGCAATGAATAGAAACTGTCCTTGAGACAGCGGCCATTGGCCTTGCTTTAAAAGGGCTTTAACATTTTTTTAACTATTGTGTGTATATCTAACATTCCTGGTGCCCTAAACAGTTCCTATATCCCCAGGTCTACTGGAGTCAAGTCTCTGAAGTAGGGCTTCCTTCTAGAGTTTCCCCACTTGTGTTTGCCAGAGGGGTGCCCGCTATTGTCTTTTGGCTTCTGTTGTCCCCAGTGAGAAGTCAAAGTTGATTTCCAGGACTGGAGGACTGGAGAGATGGCTCAGTGGCTTTTGTAGAAGGCCTGGGTTCTATTCCCGGCCCTTCCGAGGTGGCTCTCGACCATCTGTAACTCCAGTCTTGGGGATCTGATGCCCTCTTCTGACTTTGTGGGCACCAGGCATGCACGTGGAACACAGACACACATGCAGGCAAAATACTCATAAGTCCAAAAAGTCAGACACACCACATACACGCACCACACACACACACATACACACACACCACACACACATATACACACACCACACACATACACACACCACACATACCACACACACCACACACATACCACACATACACCACACACACACACCACACACACACCACACATACACCACATACACCACACACACATATACACACACCACACACATACACACACCACACATTACCACACACCACCACACACACACACCACACATACACCAACATACACCACATACACCACACACACATGCACACCACACACACACCACACACATACACATATCACACACACACCACACATACCACACACACCACACATACCACACACACACTACACACACACCACACATCCACCACACACACCACACACACACATGTACATACCACACATACACCACTTATCACACACACACCACACACACACACCACACATACCACACACACCACATACACCACACACACTACACACACACACACATGCACACCACACACACCACACACATACACACACTACACACACACCACACACACACTACACACACACCACACATACACCACACACAACATGTACACACCACACATACACCACACATACCACACACACCACACATACACCACACATACCACACACACCACATACACCACACACACACTACACACACACCACACATACACCACACACACATCACACATCACACACACACCACTCACAGACCAGGGTTTAGAGGAACATTTATCTCCTGTGGGCAGATGGAAGAAGACAATGAGAGGCCTACCAATAACTTAACTGTACTGGGAATATTTTATTTCTTCAACTGGAGACACAGTTACAGGCAAGATATTTTATATGGGTTTGGTTTTGGTTATCACATATTTAAAAGTAGACAAGGACCTGTTTCCCCAGTGTCAGATTCTCCGAAAGCAAAAATGGAAGAACTCATATAACTGGCTTAGGAAAGCTTGGGCTGCAGAGGTGAACCCCTGACACTTCCAGAGGTGTTCTCGCGGTCCCATGAGCAGCTGAAGGGCTCCTGCGGTAGAACAAGCAGCCAGGCTGTAGGCTGTGGATACCCACAGGCCACTGTACCAAAGCCTGCGTGGCCTGATTATCATACATTACCCTTGGCCTTATTCCCAGGAGGTTGTCAGTGTGCAGGAAAGTGTGCCTGACCACCAAGTGCCTTCATGCGGGAATGAGATGACTCTTGCTTTGTTTCCCCTTTGCCACAGCAATACTTCATATTCTCAGCTTGGCTCCCTGTGTCCTTCCTTTCCCAAAAGAAATCCCGCCCTGCCTCCAGGGCCTCAGCATGGTAAGCTGCAGGGTAGGATAGGCATGGTAAACTGCAGGGTAGGGTAGGCATGGTAAGCTGCAGGGTAGGGTAGCTCTGGCCTCATCCTTCAGCAAGGCATTTCCAAATTACAACAGCAACAGCCCTAGTCACCCACTACGTAACTCTAAATCCGCTTCGGCCCTTTCTATCCAATAGGGAGCTATCACTGTTTTGTTGGCTTGCATTACTGAGACGGAGTCTCACTCTGGTATCCCAGGCTGACTTAGAACTCACTATAGAGCCCAGGCTGACCTCCAACTTCTCAGCTTCCCGTACTGAGATCATAGGCGTGAACCACAAGGCCTGGCTTAGGAGGTACATTATTATAGCTCTCCTCTGATCTTCTGTGTCTCTCCAGCAAGGGACACACAGCTGCTGTCCTCACTGATGAGACTGTGGTTCTGTAATTAGGCTGGGGTCACACCGGATGGATGTCCAAAGGGTAACCAGGACACAGAAAGAGACGATAAATCATTATTGCTTTAAGCCAGTGGATTTGGGGAGGTTTGTTACATATCAGTATGCACCTGAAACGCATGTTGGAAAATTAGATTGCAGATGAATACTTTGACTTGAAAATCTCCAGTGTAGTGAGTGAAAACAGTATAAAACAGTGTTGCCTGAAGATTTCCTTGCTGTTGAAACGAAGCACACAAGGTGCTGGAAACGTGGCTAGGCAGTTAAGAACATCTACCACTCTTGCAGAGGTCCAGTGTTCTGCTCCCAGCATCCGCCGGCAGTAGCTCACAACCGACACCTGGAACTCCAGCTCCAGGGGATTTGATGACCTCTTTTGGACCCCGTGAGCTCCTGCACTCATGTGCACGTGCCCATACACAGACACACATATATACATATGAATTTAAAAGAGTAAAAGTACATCTTTTAAAAAAAAAAACACATTATTGGCTAGGCAGTGGTGGTACACACCTTTAATCCCAGCACTCAGGAGGCAGAGGCAGATGGGTCTCTGAGTTCAAGGCCAGGCTGGTCTACAGAGCAAGTTCCAGGGTGGTTGCACAGAGAAACCTTTCAAAAAAAAAAAAAAAAAAAAAAAATCAAAAACAGAAGGAAAAAAAAACCACTTTTTAAAAAACCGTAGAGAGTGAGGGTTTGGTTAGTGGAGGATATTGCCCGGGAGTCCACAATGGATGGCAGAGTGTCAAACATCACTCTCTCTAGAGAGAGGTGGGAAACTCTATGGACTGCCGCATCTCGTGGGGACATCAATGGACGAGAACCAGCTCTGCTGCCCTCCAGATCACCAGAGCCTCCTCTCCTTCCCACAGCAGACTGGAACCCACGGGGCCGGTACTCACAGGCAAGGCTGGCATATGATATGATAAGAACCCACTATAAAGACAAATGAATGTCCTATATAAACAGAAGGCCATTCTGGCATGGGGCCCTATGTATCTTCATAGCCACTCCCCTGTCAATGAAGCCACCTTCATTCCAGGCCCCTCTAACCCTTTTTGGAAGGAGGAGTTGGCAGCTCAAAGAGAGGGGCTGTCTAGCAGGTAAGAGCAACATCCCAGGGCCCAGGGAAATAGAAAAGACAAGAATGGAGAGAAGTAACTAGGCAGGCAGGGAGCAGTGGGTGGGGCCCTGTGCTGTCTTTTGGTCAAGCTAGAGCTTTTCCTGTGGTTCCCATAAAGGTCGCTGGGGAACAGAGTCAGTGGGCGCTGAGAGCTGAGAGGGTACTGGGAAAAGCATAGCCAGAGTTCCCCTCTCCCCATTTCCTCATGAAAACTCAGCCACAAACCGCACCCTGGGGGCTTCCCGCAGAGCTGCTGGCTACTGTGCAGTGTTGGCCCAGGGATCATCACCTGCTCTGTACCCACCCAGCCTCGTTCTACCCCAACCACTGATGCTGGAAACGGAAGGATGAAGAGGGAGGGAGGAAGAGCAACCTGACTCCCTTCCTAGCCTTGCCCGATGGCCACATGTCAGGGCAGGAGCCTATAATTGCTTGTGATAGTTGGCATTTTAATTGGACTAGGTTAATCAGGATTTTCTAATAACTGAAGATGACCAGAAAGCTCGTAGATCCTTCAGGAACATTGCTCGGGGATTTAAGAAGATGTAGTTGGAGGCTATGATTACAGACAAAGCGACAGGGGTTGTATTTACATTTGCTACCAGGCTTTTCTATAATCAGGCCCTGAGAATAGAAATACCCCTAAAAGGATATGTGCAGGTATCAGACAGCAACTGGATGCTGAGATTTTGAGGACAAAAAGCGGCTTTGATGAGAGAAAGCATGGTGCCCATCATGTCACGGCTCCTGGGGTCCCATTCCCTGTGCCACGCATGGGCAGCTCCTGTCTGTGGGCCAGCCTGGTTCATTCTCTCCCTACACCCTCACCCCAGTGCAAGGCCAGACTCATGAACACTTCAGAACCAGGACTAGGCAAGTGGGAGGGGATGCCATTATGCTCAGGTCTGCCTCGTGTCCTGGTCCTGTATCATCCTGGGGCAATCTCAGGGCAGGATTGGAGGCAGAGGAGAAGGCCTGTGGGAATGGGATGAGGACAGAGAGGGGTGGAGGAACAGGGAACAGTGGAAGGGGAGTGGGCCAGCAATGGTTTGCTTGTGTCTGTGGAGTCATACTGCTGTCTGCTGAGAGGGGCTCCTTTGCCTTGACTAGAGGCAAGGTGAAGTATGTGTGTGCATGTGTGTGCATGTGCGTGCATGTAGGAATGTGTCTGTGTATGCGCGCATGTGTGCGCGTGCATGCTTGTGTGTGTATGCATGCTTCTGTGTGCATGTATGTATGTATGTGCATGCCTGTGTGTGCATGCATGCCTGTGTGTGCATGCATGCTTGTATGTGTATGCATGCATGCTTGTGTGTATGCATGCATGTATGTGCTTGTGTGTACATGTGTGTTTGTGTGTATGTGTGTACATGCATGCTTGTGTGTGTGTGCATTTGTGTGTACGTGCATGTTTGTGCATGCCTGTGCATGCATGCCTGTGTGTGCGGGCATGTGTGTGTGTTTGTGTGTATGTGTAGCACACACTTGTTTACTCTCCCTTTCAAAGCCGGCCTGGCTTCCTTCCTTGGATGCTCAGTGGGAATGACTCAGCAAGAAAGCCAGTCTGCTTCCTGCCCAGCCCAGACCCCTCATCTCCTCCCTAGTGCACCCACACTTGCAGGCACAGGGACCTGAATCTCTCACCCTGTTCACTAGGACCAAGAACTTAGAGGCTGTGCCTCCTGCCACCTCCCCTTTTGGTAGCCTTGAGGAGGGGCTGGTCCTCCCAGAGAGCATGAAGCTTCCTCTGGTCCCCTCCAGCTGCCTCTTACAGGATCCCTGAGTTCCTGATTCACACCGGACTTATTCACCTTCACCTTGGCGGGTGGGTGTGCTCATGCCCCTCACCTACAGATGGAGAGAGCACTGGTCCAGCACTCATGTGCACACCCACATGGTCTCAAGGGTCAGAGCAGCGATGCTGTCTAAAGGACCACAGGAAGCAGTAATAAAGAGAAGCAAGCAGCAGCTCGAAGCAACCTGTGCTCATCTGGGAGAACATATTATATTATATATTATATATTATATTATATTATATTATATTATATTAATGATGGTACAGTTTTATGGTGGGGCACTGTGCAGGTGCTCAAAACACAGGAGCCCCCATGCAGGCAAAGAGGGAGCCATCACAGAAGACAGCAGCATGCAAGAAAGCAGGGTGCCGATGGGGTGCAAGGGTCGGGGCATGCACGTGCTTGCTTATAGCCCTAGAGGCTTTTGTCTGCAGACTGAGTCCTCGGGAGGCAGGAGAAATTGATGGCGACAGTTGTCCCTGGCGAGAGGAATAAGAGACTGGGGGCGGAGGCGGAAACAGACCTGGGCTGCCGTGCCTTTGCATGTGCCAGACTGCACGCTCTGAGAGAGAAGCCACTGCTACTGTTGAAAACCACAGTTCAGTTTGTGAAAGAAAACGCCATGACTCTCTGACCCGAGAGCTCAGATTCTTGCCTACCCATAAAAGAGCACTGCCTCTCTGAGTTCTAAGCTCCTCTGTGCTGAGATCCTCCTCAGAGCTTCACACAGCCTAGGCAAGTGCTCTGCCAGGGAGCTAACTCCTCAGTGGCCTCCCGCACTTTGAGACGAGGACTAAGTTGTATCACCCTACACCAGACAGGCTTTGAACTCTCAATCTTCCTGCCTTGGCCTCTTGAGTAACTGTGGGATTTCAGGCTTACATCACTAGGCCTGGCATTTGAACTAAGGCATGTGTGGAGATGTGTCTGTGGGTGTGAGCGGAAATGTATTTGTGTATGAAATCCCATTGTTACAGTTTTGCTATCACGGATAAAGCGTGAAGGCATTGTGGGCCTTAGATTCAGAAATTAGATTCCCAGAGCTGCCAGTCAGGCAAATAGGCTCTAGGACACCAGAGGTGTGGGGCTGGCCTCAGGGCACATGGAAATCCATCTGTGAGAATCAGTCACTACTGGGGTCCTCCTAAGGGGCCTAAGGAAGGGACCACCAGCAGGGACCTCGGTATCCTGAAGAAATGATCAAAGGGCCAGGCGGGACTGGAGTCTCTCCACCACAAAGAACTGTCCTGAGTGAGAAGGCGGGTGGCCGGTCAGGATGCCATGACTCACAGCAGCGTGGAAAAACACTTTTACTCAGCTCACCGAGGCAACCATAGTCGCCTGTCTACTGCTGTGCAGTCCCAGCATCCCCACCCCAGCTGTGACTGGAGCTGGATTTCACTTTAGACAGAGAGACAGTGATGAGAGAGGGTGTCCACGCTGGGACGGAGATGCCACTCAGGGGCTGCGAGGGACTGAACTGTGGGCTGCGGAAACACTGGCCGTGGTGACGATGGCAACACATTTACGTGCAGAGTGGAAATGGCCCAGTGTTGTATAGGCGTAATTCTTGCTCTACACTGGTTTTGTTATCAGGTTCTTGTTTTGCTAGTTTACTCCAAGGAGTCCATGGGTGGAAACACAGGGACTTGGTAGGCAGGAGGTGGCACCTCATTGGCAAGATGTGGCTCATCCGTAGCCACTGTCCTGCTCCCGCCTAGGAGTCAGAGGAGGTTTTAGTTAGATTTAAGAGTAAAGACTCATGCCTCTCGACCATTGCTGTGCCTAGGTTTGGTCATGTGACTAAATCCCAACCAGTGGCAGCCACATGGAAATGTCATGAACTAGTAAAGAGAACCCTGCTAGAAAGGAGCCAGCCCTTGCCCCTCCTTCTTGTGAGTAGCTGCGGGACCATGGTTGGAAGCTGGGAAGAAAAGATGGCAGTCGCTGGGTAAATATTTGCAGGCTAATGGCCTGCTGCAAGGATCCGGGAAGCTTGGCCTAGGGATGGGAAGAGCTAAGGTATGCCCTAGGTCTAGAGCAGTGGCAGAGGCTAAGAGAGAGGTACCTGATGACTGAGGGGAAAGGGGGTTTGTGTCACAGACAAAACTGATGCCTCCCAGGCAAACAGCGTGTCCTCCCAGGATCAGCAGAATGACTTTGCATTATCCCAATGGAGGACCCTTCTCCCTCTCTCTCTCTCTCTCTCTCTCTCTCTCTCTCTGGTGGTGGGGTGCTTTGTAGCTAGTGATAGCCTTTGCTCCTCACAGCCCAAATTCAAGGAGTACTCTGCACTATGCTCAGAAGAGAAAGCCAGGGTCCAGAACTCAGAAGTCCCTTGCCCAGGGTCACTCACTGAGAAATGCAGGAGTCGGGCCCTGCACGGAGACTTCTGTCCTTCTTGGGATCAAAAGCTGCAGTTGGGACAATGAGGCTCTCAGGGCACCCTCCTCCTGTGAACTCTCAGCCAAGCACGGAGGCCCTGGGAATGAGGGTAGGGAAGCTGGGAAGAAGTGGTTGGGCAAGGGATGGAAAGACTGTCAGACAACCTCTCAACAGCGTGGAGGACTGGTAGACAGATTGCCCAGCTCTGCCCACAACCCAGACAGTACATTTGTGTACACACACACACACACACACACACACACACACACACACACACACGGGGGGGGGGGGGGGAGTACTCTTTAACTCAAGACACTCTACTGCCATCTACTGGGAGTTTGGAGTAACACCCCCTAGGATCATAAAGGTGGCCCCTGGACCTAAAGGGACCTTTTCTTGCCTAGAGAGACTAAAAACAGCTGCTGCCACTAGGGTGTCTGCTTCTCTGCTCCTTTCTTTCCTGTGTGTCCTTGGCTCACAAAGGGAGTTTCTAGTGGTCTGCCCCCCCCCCCAGTTTCTCCATCCGTGGCCCTATAGAGACCATTCATCCTTCCATGACCAGCAGGCACTGGCCCAGATCCGTCACTGCGGGTTATTGGTGCATTCTTGGGGGTTTCTTACAGGCCTGGATCCTCCTTTGTTGGGTAGGTTACCTTTGCTGACAGCTTGAGATTTAAGTGAAGCAACATATAATCCCTGGTATAGCCAGGCAATGGTGGCACACCCCTTTAATCCCAGCACTGCCAGCACTGAGGAGGCAGAGGCAGGCAAATCTCTGAATTTAAGGCTAGCCTGATCTACAGAGTGAGTTCCAGGACAGCCAAGGCTACACAGAGGAACCTTGTCTCAAAAAGCCAAAAGAGAAGGAGGGAGGGGAGAGGAGAAAGGAAGGAAATAAAGAAGAAAGGAAGGAAGGAAGGGAGGAAAAGAAAGAGAGAGAGAGAGAGGGAGGGAGGGAGGGAGGGAGGGAGGGAGGGAGGGAGGGAGGGAGGGAGGGAGGGAGGGAAGGAAGGAAGGAAGGAAGAAAATCCATGGCATATAACCAGTACTTTCCTTGCACTCAAGCTGGACTGTTTAATTCTCGTCTGTGAGAGTTCCCAGCCCGCACTTGACCTGCCCCTGGAGCTGTTAGACCCGAGTTGTACACGTATGCCCCAGGCGGTTTCTCACGGAAGACAAGCTACAGTGTGTTTCCCTTCACAACCGTCGAACTCTAGATACTGGGAGAGCGAACTCTAGATACTGGGGGAGCGCAAAACAGACGGTATATGATGCAGACTCAGTTACAGACTCGGTAGATTCGGGCCTTCCTCCTCCCGTTCAGCCCCGGCTGGAACCTGGTGCAGACAGGGAGGAAATGCTACACAGTTGGTGTCATGGAAACCAGGAACAGCAGCCTTCCTTTACCTGCAAGGGAAAGCTTGCTGACAGCCACTTGTCCAGGTCTCTGGAAACCTCTATTAGGGCTCAAACGGGGCCACCCAACCCTCTGAGATTCTGGTCATTTGTAAAATGAGGCCATCATATTTATTCTGTGTCACTACCCAAGGATCAGGAGACAAGAGGCAGTAAACGGATCTGCGTACGCCATACAAACACCGGAAATAATGGTAAACACAAAATATGCTCAGCTGCAGTACCAGCTATGGGCCCTAGGAGGCGCCAGCCGCTGGCTGACATCTACCAAGCTGGGCAGAGAGGTCTCAAGAGCCAAGCCCCTCCCTGTCTTACTCCTCTATGAGGGAAAGAGAAGTTAGGACACACTTTCTAGAAAGCGGTTTGGCTACAGGGTTCCTTCTGACCCAGCCACTTCATTTCTAGGAAGCCAACCAAATAAACATCCATAGCCCTCATGGTGTTAGTGCTGAGACCGTCATCACAATGCTACTAATATTGAGACATAAGGACTGATCTAAAGTTAGACGTGTACACACTGAGTAAAGTCAGATGGTCGGGTGCTGAAACCAGTGTTCTGGCGACATGCTTGATGTGGCCATCCATGCTTTACCGTTTAACACTGCTGAGCAAAAGCCCAGACTTCCAGCCTGAGAAGTAGCTACGTGGTTCTGCTGCTTGTGTCACACACATTTACATGACAACATGCCTGTGTTGATGGCCGCTGGAGAATTATGACACCTCACTTTTTCTGACCACTTATTTTCCTTCATATCCTGAGTATTCTGTATAACTTAATGTAGCCCCATATTAGGTCCAACATGATTCGTTATAAACATCATCTGTGGGTTTAGGGATTTTCCTCCTTATGAAATCATCTGTCTTAGCTGACATTCTGCGTTCCTTTTATGTTTACAAGATGCCAAGAATGATAAACAAGGGGCTGAGGAGATGGCTCAGTGGTGAAGAGCAATGGCTGCTCTTCCAGAGAGGACCTGGGTGTGTGATTCCCAGCACCCACCTGGCAGCTCACACCCATCTGTAAGTCCGGTTCCAGGGGATGCGGTGCCTCCGCGGAAACTGCCAGCAAGTGGTACACATACATGCAGCCAAACACCCATACACATTAGATAAAATTAATTTAGAAAAATAAACTTTAAATAAAGAAGAATTATAAACGAGGCTTTAAAAGAAAGCCTTACGGCCTATTAGAATAAAGCAACTAGAATTTGAACTGTTTTTGTAAGGTGTTTTGTTTAGCGTTGTGAACCAATTCTACAAGGATGGAGCACTGAGAAAATCGAACATCCACATTTGACTTTATATTGTTAATTTTCCATCATTGACCCATAACACTTCCGTTAGAAGCATCCAGTCAACACGCTTCCTCAAGCTTCATGTTCTCCGTCAATATCTTTCCTTCTGTAGTTAAGGACTCAAAAGCTTTTAATTATTTCTGCATAGAAGAGGAATCACGAGAAGCCGCGCACAGTGAAACGCTGTGATAGTCTAATGATAGAAGATATATATTCACACCTTCCGTGGCTGGTGGAACCGCAGCAGATTGGAAGGAGGCATTATTACAAGCTGATCTAGGTTACCTATATTTGAAAGGGGGTTTTTTGGCATTTATTTTTATTTACGGGTGGTGTGTGTGTGTATGGGGGGGTACTTGCAGGAGCCAAAGACATTGGATCTCCCTGGAGTTGGAGATACAGGTATTTGTGGGTGCTGGGAACTGAACTTAGTCCCTCCGCATGAGCAGTAAGTGCTCTTAACTGTGAAGCCTCTCTCCAGCCCCTTGAACATTTTTAACAGTGAGCATGAATGGCCATGTACGCATGGCGGTTGTCAACAAGCAGTCATTGTGCATGAAGGCATGGGACACGGTCACAGCATGGGACACGGTCACAGGACCGTTGACTTGTCAAGTCCAGGGAACTAAAACCTGTGGAAGCTTTGGGAGCCCAGGCCTAGCTGGATGAAGTGGGTCGCTTGGGCATAGATCTTAGGGGGAAACACCTCTGTCTGATTCTAGCCTGATAGTCTCTCTCTCTCTCTCTCTCTCTCTCTCTCTCTCTCTCTCTCTCTCTCTCTCTCTCTCTCTCTCTCTCTGTGTGTGTGTGTATGTGTCCTCTCTGTCTCACATCTCTCCCTCTTTCTTTCCTCTCTCCTCCCCCTTCCTCCTTCTCCCTCCTCCCCCCACTTCCTCTCTCTCTCTCCTCCTTTCTCTCCCCCTCTCCTTCCTCCACTCTCTCCCTTCCCCTCTCTTTCCCCTCCTCCTCCTCCCTTTCCCTCTCCCACCTCTCCCTCTCTCCTTTCTGACCATCATGAGCAAGTACCTCACATTCTTGCGACCATGGCTGGGAGTTGCTCTCAGCACCATGCCTTCCTCTCCAGGACAGACTACTCTGTCAAACTGGGTGTCAAAAGACGCCTTTCTTCCTGAAGCTTCTTCTTGTCAAATATTCTGTCACGGTGACAGGAAAGGCTACTATATACCTGTCTGCCCCTCTCATTCAGAAAAGAATATGAGCAAGATGAGAAAGGCAGGGTTAACCATTCTGGATCAATGAGGCAACAGAGGTGGTGGAGCAACAATATAGAAAGACCCTGAGTCTCACCTCCTCATGGAGTCAGCACCCACCCTAGACCAGCTCCATTAAACCTCCACATTAATGTAATCCCTGTTTCTCTGCTATGGAACCTAGTGATAATTAATTACGGTAGTGAGCAGCTCGCATTTATTATGCAGCCCCACTTCCACATGTTCTGCACAGGTTTAATCTATGTGCGAACCCCGTGATATCCGAGTTGTACAAAGTCCTATCTTACAGATCGGGAGACGGAGCTGCCGAGAGCTTAACGGATGCTGTGGTTTAAACATAGCTCTCAGATTTTATGTGCTGCAAGTTCGTTCCCCCCATGCATCAGGGCGGAAAGGTAACTAAGTCACTGAGGCACCTTAATATATTCACGGATCAGTGGGTTTCTATGAAAGTGGCCTATGGCAAAGGGGGGGATCTGCCTGACACGTCTCACCACGAGACAAACTTCGCTTTACTCCAGTGTAGCATGAAGCCTTCCCAGACACCAGCACCATGCTCTTGAATTTTTCAGCCTCCACCATGAGCTAACAAGACTCTATTCTTTACAAATCACCCAGGCACAGGTATGTTGTTATAGCAACAAAAACTAGACTAAGACAACTGGCTTTTGCTCCAGACTACAATGAGTGGTGCAGGGAGCGCAAGCCAAATGTCGACATTTTAAACCTAGAATTTTCTTTGTCACCGTTTCTCTCTTGCCTCCCTGTTCATCCTCCGATCCCATATACACATCTATCCCTGCTGAGCATGCTCTGTTCATCCTCTGGTCCCATATACACGGCTACTCCCTGCTGCGCATGCTCTGTTCATCCTCTTGGCCCATATACAGGGCTGCTCCCTGCTGCGCATGCTCTGTTCAACTCCAATCCCTTGCCCATCCAGCTCAGTTCCAAGAGGAAGCTTACTCCCTCCCACCCTGGTTCGCTGGCAAAGGCTGATTCACACTAAAGCATAAGAAGCTATTAGAAACACAACGCATTACCTCCCCATAAGAAAATAAGCTATTTATTCTTACATCACGTGAAGACTGGTGTGTGAGAGGCAGCCTTGGGATCAAGTGACCTGAATTTCATGCCTGCTACCAATAATCGTCAAAACTTTAGCAAATCCGCCGGGCGGTGGTGGCGCACGCCTTTAATCCCAGCCCTCGGGAGGCAGAGGCAGGCGGATCTCTGTGAGTTCAAGGCCAGCCTGGTCTACAAGAGCTAGTTCCAGGACAGGCTCTTAAAAAAGCTGCAGAGAAACCCTGTCTCGAAAAACAAAAAAAAAAAAAAAACTTTAGCAAATCTGAGCCATTCTGAGCTTTCATATTCTCAATAAAACTGGTGGAGTCTGGCTTTAGACAGTTATGGCAGGGCTAAGGTAAGTGAAATAAGCCAGGGGTATGCACTGGTCTGGCACAAAATAGGAAGCAGGAAATAGGTGTCTTTGGTTGAGTTCTGTCTATTCATTGAGGTCTCAAGCCTGAATTTTTGTTTGTTTGTTTTGTTTTCCCAAGACAGCGTTTCTCTGTGCACAGCCCGGGCTGTCCTGGAGCTCACTCTGTACACCAGGCTGGCCTTGAACTCAGAGATCCACCTGCCTCTGCCTCCCAAGTGCTAGAATTAAAGATGTGTGCCACCACGCCCAGCAATTGTACTTAGTTGTAATTCATTCATTCAAATGTTTATTGAGCTCCTCCTCACCCCAAAGTAGACTCTGTGTTTGGGTATAGGCTACAAAAATGCTGCCCGGTAAGGCCCTGCCATTGAGGCTATTGATAAAAACAAGCAAGCAAACAAACAAAAGACATAGCAGCCAGTCTGGTGATGCAGGCCTTTAATTCCAGTCAGAATGCAGAGGCAGGGGGATCTCTGTGAGTCAGAGGCCAGCCTGGTCTACAGTGTGAGTTCCAGTCCAGTCAGGACTAGACATAGTGACACTCTGTCTCAAAAAGAGAGAGAAAGAGAAAAAGGAAAAGACACATAGGAAAGATGTCCACAGTAAGCATCCTAAGGCAGACAGGATTGTGCAGACAGGAAGCTAGAGGCCGCATCAGAGAGAAAGGAAGGTATTCCTGAAGTGACTTCTTTGCTGCTTAAAGCTCATGATGGTAGCTTGAGATGTGGCTTGATTGGAGGAATGCTTGCCTCGTGTGCAGGAGGCCCTGTGTCTGATCTCCAGTCACATATACTAGACTCGTGGGCACATACCTGGAACCCCAGTCTTCAGAAGGTAAGGGCAGGAAGACCAACAGGACAGTAATCTTCAGGGACAGCGAGCCCGAGGCCAGGACCGTGTTAGAGTCTATCTCTAAATCAGTAAATAAGCAAATAATAAAGATGAATGAATTAAACTCAATAGGCTCACATTTCATGGAGATGTAGTTGGAGGCTCAGGGAGGCAGAGGAATTCACCCAAGGTTGGACAACCAGCAAGAATAAAGAGATTCGTGTCCAGGTCAGTGGGCACCGAATGCTTATGCTTTTATCCTCAGACCACATTGCCTCTCTCCTGGGCCCTGGCCTCTCTGCTGAGACACAAGAGTGAGGTGGGAGGGGCCAGAGATAGGAGGAGTGTGCTGCCTGCTGCTCTTTGGTCACAAGGGCATATCCAAGCAGCCTCTGAACAGCTAAGGACACTGCGGTGACCTCACTGCTCTGGTCTTCCCTCCCTCCTTCTTGAATTGAGACGTCAGCCTTCTGCCTCATTTCTTCCTGTCCTGGATACCTGGCACGGGAGGGCTCTCAGCAGAGGCCAAAGATTTCCCCCTGTGTCTCTGGAACATCCTCCATCATAAAGACAAAAACTGTGGGGTGCCGTGCCGGACGAGCACACTCTCACCACCCCCATCTCCACTCCTCTCCTGGCCCCTCTTCTCTGGCCTGCCCTCTGCCTCCCTCTCACCTCCCCCCCCCACTCTATACTCTCCCACCTCCTGCATGCTCTGAGATGAAAGAACCAATTACTCCTGCTACCACCCCCACCTCTGAGCTGAGCTGCTTGCTGGTCCCCAGCCATCAGCAATCCCTACCAGGGCTGCCTAAGTGGTCCCAGAAAAGTGTGGCTAATTGGGGAAAGATTGCCTTCATCCTTCCGAAGCCTGAGCACTGCAAACGGGGCTCTCCCAAGCTAAGCAAAGATTTTCACACTGAGGCATCCTCTCATCAGAGAGATCTGAGGGGTTACCTGTCACCCAGACCTGTTGTTTCTTCCTTGACATTTAGGCCCAGATGCTGAGCACCTATGACACATTCACCCTCTCTAGTACCACTAGCAGTAGAGCCCCTGAGGGCATCCGATGAGTGTGTGTGTGTGTGTGTGTGTGTGTGTCTCACTTCAGCAGTTAGTAAGTGCTGAGCACTTACTACACACTCAACACTGTACTAGGCACTGGGGACATGGAGTGACTTTAAATAGTCCACATGCTGCTCTCAGGGAGTTGGCATTCATCCTAATAAAGAAGGACAAACAGTCAAGTGGTGTCAAGTGCTGTCGGGGATACATACATCAGAGTAGGTGGGACATGGGTGAGGGGCAGTGCCACTTTAGATAAGAGGAGATAGGGCAGGTCTTATTCTGGACAGCGCATGACCAACCTGCTTTCTTTATGCAAATGTCATGTTCTAGGAAAGGCAGATATTGGTGAAACCTTTGCCTAGTAAATCACACAGAGGGACGTGCATTTATTGCTGGGCTCGTTGTGTTGGTTCTGATTTTTTGAGCCAATCAGACACAACCCAGGCTAGTCCTGAACTGGATATGCAGAGGATAGCCTTAACGTCCTGAATTCTCCTGCTACTGCTCCCAAACGCCCGAGATTACAGGAATGCAACCACCATACCCAGTTCTCAAGTCACATGTTGACTCCAACAGGTGAGGTTTACCAGTTAGCCGGCAGCAAACCACTAGAACCTCGGTTTTCTCAGAAGAAAAATGGATTTAATACTGTGTCTCCTCCCAGCTCGCTTACAGGGCTGTTGAGAGTCTCATAGAATGAGAGTTTAATTTTGTGGGACTGCTACCTTATTACATCAAAGTAATGCAGTTGCTATTAGAACAGAGGCTGTGTGGGCAGAGTCAAGTCGCACCTCTAGGTAGACATTCTGTGGTAATCCAATTCCAATGTGTGCGGCTGACTGAGATGAAGATCACATTAAGATGGTTTCCAAAGCTGGGTGGGCAGGGATAGCATCTTCTTCTTAAGCCTTCTGAGGCTCGGAAGCACTTTGTGGTCCTCCGAGGCTGTGGTTAGTTGTCAGCCATAGCAAGCATCCTATCTAGGGCTATCTGTTACCGTCTTAACTTCAGACTATTGGTTAACCTCGAGACCCCAGTTTCCATTCTCCATGGTCCCCCTGTGCTATGAGCATGAAATTGAAGCATTACCCCATCAGTGTTCTTTGCCCCAGGTCGTTACATTGAGGAACAGACTCCATCTAAAGGTATGGGGAGTCTGACACCCCGGGGAGAAGCAACTGCTCACTTCACAGAATTTCTTCCTCTGGATACTGCATTTTGTGGCAAAATGAAATGATTGCCACTTGGAAGGGAGTTTATTTCACTCAAATAATACCACTAAATTGCAAGGTTTATAGCACGTATCTCCAGGAGAGTGTGCAGCAGCAATCAGATACTTGCCTGATTCCTGCCCCCTTGGGAGCTGCTGCAGGTGCCGTCACAGCTCAGCTATGAGACTAGATGACAAGGCCGATAGAGAATGTGGCTTAGAAACTACTTTCTGACACTGTTTGTGGAGAACAAGGCTATTGCCAGGGTGGGCAGTGGCAGGATGGAAAAGCAATGGCAAATGTGTCCTCCCCAGACATTTCAAAACCTCAAAATACAGATTTTTCTTTCCAGAGAGATAAGTATGGGTTCATCAACCAGAATACTTAACTCTGGTCTACTCAGGGCAAATTAGAGACCCTGCCTTTGCCAATATTTCTAATACAGGATGGGAGATCTTATTTTAGAAAGGAGAAGGCAGAGAGGTAGAGATAAGAGCCTAGAAGGAAGAGAGGAGGCTGATGAGAGAGAGGAGTACTGTGGTGTTCCTCTGGTCCTGAGGTGCCCCAGCTCAGCATCCAGCCTGTTATCATCACAAATATGGACACTGTTCGCTCCTTAGGGATGAGAATGCAGAGTTCAGAGTGCAAAGAGAACTACGTTTTCAAGTTCATATGGCCGGGAAGTGGCAACGAAGTTTTTTCTGTTTAACTCAAGGCCAGAATCAAAGTGAAGTTTCAAGTAGACCTCCCTATGGGGTTTTGTCACTTGGCTGCTCTTCCTCTTGTTCTGTTGCTTAAGGGGCCTAGGAATCACTACACTGGGCTTAGAACTCCAGTTCCAATGTCCTTTTCTGTTGATAAATTTAGTTTCTAAATAAGTAATTATCCTGCCCATTCCTGTCTGTATCACCTCCCTCCTGGCTGACTGTTCCCTTCCCCCACTGACATCTTCCCACGTTTGCCTATCTCTTTCTTTTTACCCCTCACACATTAATTTAGCACACACATACACACACATGTGAGCATGCACACCCCACTCACCTTCCCCCCACACACCCATACACAAAATAAAATTAGAAACACACCCAACTCTCAAGGTATTTAAGGAATGGAGATTTTCAATCAGTACAGCCCAGACTGAGCCCTTGGGTCCCCTCCATCCTGAGCCTGTGTGAGAGGCACGCAGAGCTTGTGCAAGGGGGCGGGGGGGCAGGAAGCTCGTGACTCAAAGCTGGCCTGGCAGGAAAAAGACCTATTGTGCTTCCTTGCGTCTGTCCTGGGCCATCAGATTCTCAGGAGCTACCGCCTGGTATGCCATTCTTCCTCTCATATATAAGATCCTTTTAGAACATGAAAAGGTTTCCTGGCCCCTTTTTTATTTTTATGTATGCTGATAAAATACAGAGAAAACAGTGTCTGATGATTCAAAAATAGAGGCTAAGCCGATCGGCATATGGCCTTCGCTTCAAAGGACTGCTCGTTTTAATCAACCAGTTGAGACACCAATAAGCATTTTTTTTTATGTTTGCTTGCACACAGAGAAGTGGAGAAGGCAGCAGTGGGAGCCATGGCAGTTTGGGAAACTGAGGCTGGTAAAAGCATGGATATTCTTGCAATGTTTCATGGTCTTAGACTCCCCCTATATGCATGAATGCACGTGCGTGCGCGCGCGCGCGTGCACACACACACACACACACACACACACACACACGCCATACACTAGAGTCACCACCCTCTTGCTGTCTTACAGCACACACATGAGAATAGTATGAGAAGGAGATAAGATAGGGGCAGGAGAAGCTCAGGTGCCAGTTGGTGTCTGGATGAATCCCGGTTGTCCTCCCCTCTCCCAAACCAAAGCTGCCCCCCTTCCCCCATCCCCAGGTGGTGCTGAAGTGGGCAGAGGCTGAAAACGAGAACCAGGTTCCAATCCAGGCCCCACCACTCACCGGCATCATGACCTTGGATGTGGGACTTAGCATCACCTTCTTGGCCCTAGAATGGGGCTCAGCAAGCTTCGGGAATCTTCCTGGAGGATTCGTGCAGCTGTCATGTCGTGGGTTCAGCACAGTGCCTGACACTTAGGAAAGGGCCAGTCTGTAGGGTTAATGATGACGGTCTAAGACACAGTATTCATCCCAAGCAGGCTCCACAGTTACTGTCATTCAGTCCTCTAGTCTACAGAAGACCCTGGAATGTAGGCTCACCCAGTAAACAGTAAATGGTGGATATTGACACCCAGGTAACCTGACCCTCAGTTCACAGACCTTTTGAAATAATGCTGATTTTCATGGGTGCTGCCCTGGTAAGCTGAGCTCTCAACAGCCCACATCCCCTCACCCCTCAATATACACACAAGGTTTCCTTGGTCCTAGCCAACAGCAAGGAGGGGTCATAGACAGGAAGAGGGGAGGAGGGGAGGTCAGGGTATGGCTGGAGCTTCTGCATCAGGGCTGAATCCCCACTTCCCAGTTGGAACTGGGGTTGCAGTAAGGCAGGGAGCCACAACCCGCCCAGGGGGAGCTGAGAAGGGCGGGGATGTGGGGGGCAAGTCCTCAGTGCTGAGCCAGTGGCCAGAGCACCGCCCCCAGGAGCGGAGGGAGGGGTGGCGGAGCAGGGGGGGGTGCCCAGCTGCCATCCCCGCCGCCTCCAGGCCCCCACTCTCTGGCGCCCAAGTAGGAGGGCGGCAGCTACCCGCTCCCTCCTCCCCACACCCCCGCTACCTGCCCAGTCCCCGAAGCGAAGCGTGAGAAGGCTGCGAGCCAGTCGGGCGAGCCCACAACTTTGCAGCCTCGGGGAAAACCAGGGCCGGCGTCTGGGGCTCCTCCTGTCGCGATCCGAGCTCGGTGAGTTCGTTCCCCAGTCCTCTGCGGCGCTGCGGCCGCTTCGGGGGGCGGCTGCCCGGGCGTCCAAGAGGCAGTGGCGGAGGAACCGGTGGGTGCCCGCGCTGCCTGGGTCCGCAGGGCTCCGGTACCGCCCTCAGAGGCCGGTGGGGCTGGTGCTGGTACTGAGCGGACAGCTCCCTACACTTCCTGCAGCCAGGCACTCTATGCGGGCCTTCGCCGGACGCAGGGCCCCGGCTGCAGCTGCCCACCCGGCGCCCCGCACTCCCCCAGTCCCTGTCCTTCGCCTTCCCAGAGCAGCGGCGCATCTGGAGGCTGCTCCCGCGCCCCCCTGGCGACTGGCGCCGGGAAGACACTTGCTTCCCTCGCCGGATCCCGGCACCTAGGGCTCTGTGAAGTGGGCAGCGCCCCCGTGGCCTCTGGGAGTGCATGGCTATGGGGGCCCTGAGTCCCCAGCGATCACCCTCAGTCATGCCCTGAACTGCGCCCCAGCTGTGCAGAGAGACTGCAGGTCCCCAGAGTGGTAAGCACAGTCACCTGCAAAGAAGATTTCAAGGTGACCAATGTCTCAGCCCGGACGGACGATACAGCTTGAACTCAAGCCCCGTGGCATCCACCCATCCTGGGTGCAGCCACCTTTCCAGAACTTTTCTCGTGCCTCCTTCTGGTCGACTACTTAGACCACTGTAAAGTTCTTCTCGATACACAGAACCTATTTCCCTGTGGTACCCGAAGTTGGGCAGGGGCTCCGGCTGTAGGAGGTGAGGCTGCATTTGGCTCTGTGTAGGGTTGTCATCCCAGGAAAAGCTGCCAAGCATCCTCTAGTCCACCCAGGACGGGCTTCTTGGCGTCGAAAGGGTTCCGGCGCCTTGGGGATTGTTTGGGTTTCTCCCGCCAGGAAAGCGAAAGGCGGGTGCGAATGGGGGATTTCAATTTCATTGCCTCAAAGGAAAACACTCTTTGGGAAGATTTTATAGAAACAGTCAGGGCAATCAGCGGCTGGAAAATGAACTGATCAGGACCCACTGGCACAAGCCGTCTAGCTATACCTCCACCCTACCCAGCCTCTGAACACTATCGATTGTTTAATTGATTTTTAAAAGAAAAAAGCCAGGTGGCAGGGGGTGGGTATACACACACAAACCCAGATGCACACAGATAACACATAAAGTCGCACACAAGCGAACTCACACCATGGTCTACAGCACAACTCCTTCCAGAGAGCCTCGGGTAACCTGTGAGGTCACCGAACATTGCTCAAGACAGGAGGGGGGGAGGGGCGAACTAGGATTTCCAAGTCTAACCGGTCTCTCCACCCCAACTAGATCTTTCTCTTCCTCCTAGAGAAGCCTCAGTCAGAGATCCCAAAAGTGGGTGGCTTCCACTACTGTGTACTGTAGCTGTTCCACCCCTCGGCCCCTAAACCCCACCCCTCCCCCACACGCAATCACTCCGGACTGCAACCAGGGCCTTTCCCTCCTCTGCCTGGCCTCCATGACCCCAAGGCAACAGGGACTTAATCGAAGTAGGTCTGGCCAGAGGCAGGCAGTTGTGGTCTCTGGGTCTCTAACCTGCTCGGTCCCAAATTAGGGAAACCAGAAAGGGTGGTCCGAGGGGCAAAGTTTGGGAGATTTGTGTACAGCTTTCCAGTCCTTCGAGCAAAGAGAAGAGCATCAGGTGACCCTGGACAACACTGTAAGGTTTCCTCTCTCCTTGCGCCCCATAGGAATGTAACCAAGGAGGATGCTGGCCCTGCGGCTGCTCAACGTGGTGGCCCCCGCCTACTTCCTTTGCATTTCCCTGGTGACCTTCTTCCTGCAGATCTTCCTCTTCCTGCCCAGCATGCGTGAGGACCCCACAACCACCCCGCTCTTCTCGCCTGCCGTGCTTCACGGGGCGCTCTTCCTGTTCCTCTCAGCCAATGCCCTGGGCAATTACGTCCTGGTCATCCAGAATTCCCCAGACGACCTGGGCACCTGCCAGGGAACCTCATCCCAGCGACCTCAGTGCCCACCGCCCAGCACCCACTTCTGCCGAGTGTGCTCCCGAGTCACCCTGAGGCACGACCACCACTGTTTCTTCACCGGCAACTGCATTGGCAGCAGGAACATGCGCAACTTCATCCTTTTCTGCCTCTACACGTCGCTGGCCTGTCTTTACTCCATGGTGGCCGGCGTGGCCTACATCTCAGCTGTCCTTTCCATCTCCTTCGCCCATCCCCTGGCCTTCCTCACGCTCCTGCCCACTTCAATCAGCCAGTTCTTCTCCGGTGAGTGGGCCTTGGCTGGTCTGGCAAACGAGGCCTCCTAGCCCAACCCCAAGTTTTTCAAATAAAAGCACAGGATATTCAGCTCCAAGTGTCAGATAAACAGTTGTTTGGTATGATTATGGCCCAGTATTTCAGGAGGCAACGCTAAGAGAACAGATTGTAACCTATCAGAGATTCATATTAACTGGGCATGCTCTATTCCCTGGGACCCTTCTCATCTTTCATACTATACGTTATTCATAAAAATTATGGCTACCAAGCTGTACACCTCTCAGGCCAGTCAACTTTCCTTCAGAGCTCATGCTATGTTCCCCACTGACCTGCCCCTCTCCCTCCCCCTCCCCCACGTCCTGTTAACACATCCCTTCAGCAGTCAGCCACAGTGAATCTAGACTTGACTTCAGGGTGTGCTCAGCAGGAGGCTAACCTCAAACCTCCAACCTCCAGCCTCCCATCCCCTGAGTTGGACCCCATCAGGTTCTTCCACAGTTGGCAGGTAGCTCAGAGCCACCACATTGGCTGCAAGTCCACACTCCAGAAATCCAGTCTGGTGAGGGATCTGAGCCTCTGGAAGGCTCTGACACCTGCTGGAGCCAGGCACATGGTGCTCCCACAGGTACATGATGAGGGCTGTGGTTTGAATAGTACGTCTCAAAGAACATCCCATGATACCTGGCCCCGGGAGACTCTGTTCCTGGAGGCCATTCTATTTTGCCTGGCCTTGGCATCTGTCCCTACTTCATTTCCTTCCACTGTTTTCTTGCTTTGACCTTTGATTCTCTACCATTAGTAGGGTGCACACAAAGATATGTGTCTGGTGTTCTTAGATCCACTTCTCAGATAAAGAAACTGAATCTTAGCTGGGACTAAATGACCTGCCTAGTGGCTTACTTCCCTGGAGTAACTATCTCTGGCTTTTATCCAGGTGTTTAATCCAGTGCTCTTCCTCAGTTCCCATATTCCCAAACACAGCGACTTGCCCTTCAAGTGTCAAAGAAAAACACCTATTTCTACAAAGAACCTGACTGTCCTGATGCACCTGGACTGAACTGAACCAGACTGAACTGGACAGACTGGACTGGACATTTGAAAAAAAATTGGTTGTACCCTAGGGGAGCCCTCATTTCATTCTCTGTTGTGTCTATAGCCCAGCTCTTCCCAGACATAGAACTATTATGCCATTTGGCAGTGGGAACATAGAGGCTCAGGGAGGACCAGCCATGGGAAATGTCTGGAGGGCTGGTGGTGAAGCTGGGCCCAGAACTTGGAGCTCTGGGGCCTTCTGGATCTTGGTGCTGGCATAGGAGGCTGCCAAGACCAAAATAAGCAGAATGGGGGAGGGCAGGTGGGTGGGTGGGGGTGGAGTGTGAGAGCAGGCAGGTGGAGTGACGAGGAGAGCCAGAGAACCTGATTACACATCTTTTCCCAAGTCGTCTCACCAGCCACACAAAAGGGTGGTTCCAGAAGGAGGACCTTGGAATGGTTTGATTTAAGTCTGGCGTGAGGCCCGTCCATATGTGCTAGGCTTGGGAAATATGGGAGAAAGGAAGCCTCTCGCCTCGATCCGATAGGAGAAAAGAGGCAGCCCATGCCCACCTCAGTGCCCAGGCATCTGTTCTGGCTTCAGAATGAGTCTCGCCATCCTCCACCATGTCCACTCGAAAAGGAATTCAAGACTTCTCATCACCAGATCCATCTTGTCTTCCTCCCTTACTGACCCTTCCCATTCTTCCCTGGCCCTCTCCACCTGCATACACCTCCCTGTTCAGCTTCCTCCCTTACTGACTCTTCCCATCCTTCCCTGGTTCTTTTCACATAATACACCCCCTGTTCAGCTTCCTCCTTTGAGACTTTCCTTACCCAGTTCCTGGTCCAAATGATCCAGGGCAAACCCTCTTACCTCTCAGGAGAACAGGTGGGCAAGAGGGTGCACCAAGGCAGTTGTTTAATAGAAACCCCTGAGGCCAAGATCTGTCATTAGCACCTGAATAGTTGTAAGTGAGGCCCTGAAAGCCTTTATGTGGGGGGTCTAAAAACGGAACTTCCAAAAATGCAGGTGCCGCTAAACTCCAGACCCTCCATAGAGAAGGTCAGTTGAGGACGTTTGATAAGGGTTCTTTCCTTTGGGCTTTGTGTCACCTGTGTGAGCCCCGTTCTTATCTCGAGGATGGAGATGACACCATTTGGCATGTACCATGGCATTTGGATTAGTATCAGTTGGTTGATGCCCCTAGAAGACCCAGTAGGAGAAAAAGGGTGGCTAGACCTTGTTGAGTACCTATTTTGAGTCCTACTGGATGTATCTCATCACATCCAAACCTTAGCACAAGTCTGGGAGACAGCTTTTTGTCTTTTTCTAAGGCTAGGGAGCCAAAGGCTCCACCAGGTTGTTTCTGAGCCATGCAGCGTTGGATTCTGGGTTTGTTCTTTTCTACTCTGCCACCCTGCCTGCCTAGTCTTGGGAGGAGGGGTACTGTCTGTACCCAGATCTATTATGGAATGTGCTGGGGGATGGTTCGGCAGAATTGTTAGAGATGGGTGTGGGGGGGAGGGCAAGGACAAAGGAAAGTAGATGATGTAATCTTTCAGATCCCTTAAGGAAGTTTTGTGAGTTTTCTGAAAGAGGAACTATTATGACATAGTTTGGAGGTGCTGAAGCAGCCAGGCCAGGTAACTTCAAACACTTTGAAAGAAAGAAAGCAGGTCCCCAGAATAGCCTTTTGTAGATGCTGTATGGGGCCAGCAAAAAGCCGAAAAGTCTTTGCCTCATGCCTTGATTTAGAAACCTGTGGGAAATGGTTTCCATCTGCCTGGCATGTTCCTGGGGCCCAGTTGCAAGGCAGACCTGAGCTTGACAGTTCTGAGGCGCTTACATCCTGGCTTGAGGGCTAGCTTGCACATCAGTTTCCCTCAAGCTGGAAGGGCACCATGTCCCCGAGAGTCTCTGTCCTGCACATGGCTGCCCGATCTAATTTGTACTGACAAGAAAAAAGTGGGTTACAGGATGGCCCAGCTCATTTGAGTCTGTCTCTTTGATATACCCCCAACAATGGTGGGGCTTCTCTAGATGCCAAATGGAGCAAGATTTCTGTCTCTGGGCTTCTGGTCCTGTTTGTTTCTAACTTTGCAAAGAATATCCTGCTATCCAAGTTCCTAAGGTTGAGGAAGAGGCTTCATATGAGCAAGCTAGCAAATCGATTCATCTTGGCTGCAGAATCCACCATGGATCAGACTAACAGGTATTGAAGCCTACTTCTCAGGAGTCCAAAAACTGGAACCTGGGAAGAAGTAGGCTGGGGCAAAAAGGTGCTGGGGAAGGGAAGACCATGGAGATGTATGGATTATAAAGTGACATCCCTGAAGCAGGCACCCAAGCCTCACTGGAGGAAGTGGTGGTGGGGTTGCCCAGCTGAGAGATAAAGGCCTTTGAGTTCTACTCTCAACCCGCTGCTCTTGCCTGGAAGGCGTGTCAAGGTAGATGCATTTACTACAGCTAACAAAGTTGCAGCCCAGACAGGACTCCAAACCCTGGCAAGGTGGGGGAAGGCTGGAGGGTCTGATTCTCCTCCTCTGAGCCCTGATACTCAGCACTGGGTGTAAGCCACAACGCAGGCAACTCCAAATCCTTGCAATCCTGGAAACCTAATCACAGCCATTTTGCAGATGAGCAACCTACAACTCAGAAAGGCTAAGAATCCTATGCAATTCCACACAGTTGGGAGATTCAAACCCCAGCATGGATCAATCCTCCCACCTCAGACTCCGAGGGCACATAAGATCTCTTACTAGTGGAATTTTAAAAACAGTCTCAGGAAAAAGCTGGGTTTGGACAGTATAGGGCGGGTGCTGTCCCACTGTCAGGGTGCTGAACTGATGGCCTTAGGGGACTCAGAGAGCCTTAGCCTGCAGACGTGACTGTCAGGACAGCTTTGACTGAGTGTTGCCGTGACTCCTTTTGTTAACATTAATGACTAACTTGTTCTCTAAGTCGGCTCTGTGTGCTGCCCTTGAAGCTGAGCT
Organism: Arvicola amphibius; assembly: GCF_903992535.2. Taxonomy (NCBI): domain Eukaryota; kingdom Metazoa; phylum Chordata; class Mammalia; order Rodentia; family Cricetidae; genus Arvicola; species Arvicola amphibius. Next base: position 91,934,491 of record NC_052053.1, read on the forward strand.
CGTGACATGAGCTCGTGACACGGTCCTGTTCTCCATCATGCTGTCACGTTCTCAGATCCTCCCAGACAGTGCTCCCAGCCTCATCGGGAGAACTGACTGCAGTCTAGACAGCTGCCCGGGTGCCAGCTCCCTCTTTAAGGTCCTAAGTTGGCTCCTCTTTCCTCATGTGAACCCCACCCCACCCCACTTCCAATCCAGAAAGTGAAATGGGAGAGCATTTCTGCCTCTAGGGAAATGTGCAGTCTAGACTGGTTCAGAAATACTGAGGGCTCTTTTCACTGAGCTCACCTAGCTTGTTCTCCATCTCCCTAGGCCCCAGGTTCTTCCCCTCTCCTCAGGAACCATTAATGAAAACTTGGGGCAAGGAACTCAGCCACCGTCTCCCAGGCTGCAGAGCTGAGATTGCTACAAATCTCAACTTCCAGCTCGTGAGCCTTTCTCCTCGCCTCGCAGCGGAAAGCGCCAGCGCGGAGGCCTGGGTACGTGGCCTGGGTGTAAAGAGGTCTGGTGTCTCCCTTCCCCCCGCAGGAGCTGTCCTCGGTTCTGACATGTTCGTCATCCTCATGCTCTACCTCTGGTTTGCTGTCGGTCTGGCCTGTGCCGGCTTCTGCTGCCACCAGCTGCTGCTGATCCTCCGGGGACAGACCCGCTATCAGGTTCGAAAGGGGGTGGCAGTGAGAGCACGGCCCTGGCGCAAGAACTTACAGGAGGTCTTCGGAAAGAGGTGGCTGCTGGGCTTGCTGGTCCCCATGTTCAATGTCGGGACTGAAAGCTCCAAGCAGCAGGACAAATAGCTGGCAAGTATGCTTGCCGTTTCTCCGTCTCAGTTCCTTCTGAATGTAAGACCACAGCACCCCTGTCTCCACCTGTGACACACCACACCCTCCGCTAGGAAGGGCCTCATATCCACCCCAGACATTCAACACTCAGAGGATTTATTAAAAGGTGCATTCTGACATGGAGGGGAAATGACCACCTGAGCATCACTAGGCTGCTCACAGCCCAGCCAGGTGGGTAGCTGCTAATCTGTGAGGGTGTTTCTGCTTCAAGTTATCTTCTGGGAAGCCCTTCCCCCACCCCCTGCCTGGCCCATCCGCTGTCACGTCTCAGGTGTCACCACTTCTGTTAAAGGCCTTCTCCACATCTTGATAGTGGAGACTCCATTCTTGCTGCTGGTAGGAGACTCCCCAGGCCCTGGAGGCTGGTAAATGGTACAGTTAGCACGCATGGATGGCAGTCCAGTAAGCTTTGCCAGCTGCTAGTGGAAATGGGAAGGGGTGTGGATGCACACTCATCCTCTAGAAGGGATAGTCAGCAGCGTGTGCACTGGCTGCTCAGCCTACGTATAAGGCCTTTCCCCTAGATATAGCAGTCAATACCTGGCATTTTTTAATGCTGTTCCCTGCCCAGCCTCCTCCAGCTGGCCACCACTCCAGCCAGCCCAGGAGTTAACTGGGTACTTCTTTCCCCTGGAATTCCTCTGGCATCTGAGCTCCAGCCTCTAGATTTTTGCCAGATATTGGGAAGGGAAGAAGGGAGCGTGAAGGGGGAGTTGCCCATAAGTAACAAGGGAAACATATTTCTATATAGCCTTATATAACTGTGTGTGTGTGTGTGTGTGTGTGTGTGTGTGTGTGTAAGAGGGGGTGGGGGTGAGAAGTGTTATGAACACAGAGGTAGAGTGAGTATTGGAGGGGGAGGATGGAGGGGTAAATGGGTTGTCTCTCTTGCAACCAAAGCCATCTAGTGTTTAAATACTACTTGTAGTAGTCAAACTGACCATTGGAGGTGTTTTAACGGGATCTAGACAGCTCTCTGCCAGGAATGCTATGAAGGAGATTTTTGTTCTTGTTCTACATGAGTTTAGAGATTCCTTTACATCCTCTTTGCCACTGCTAGGCCCAAGGGCAAGCTCTTTAGAGACACCTGGGAGTCACCGGCTTTCATGAGGTGGGGGCGGGGGTGGGACGAGAATGGCAAGAGTCTGAAAATCAGACCACAGATTTTCTGCTCCCAGCCCAGCCATTCTGGAGATTTTCCCGATGGTAGCAGTGGCTTAGAGTGGCTACACTGGGGGACAGGGAGGTGTAAGTGTGTTAGGGCCAGGTGGGGGCAATCGTAGGGGGAAAAAGGCCTGAAGATCCTGCTCAGCCCTGAGGAGTTAGTGGGAATGACAGAGTATGGGGATGCAATTGCCAGTCCATTCTTGCCCGATGGGGGTGCTGACTTGAATTCTGATACAGAGGATCAGACAGACCCCTGGACATATAAAGGAGTGGGAGCTACAGAAAAACCCTCTCCAGCCTTGGTCTCGAGGCCAATCCAACATTCATAAAGGTGTTGAGGCTGAAGTCCACACACAGCCTTCAGCATCCAGTGGATGGTCCCAGTAACCCCAACCATCCCTCCATAAGACCCTGAATTCTTGAGCAGAGCTTGGGAGGATTTTATGCAGGCCCTACTTTGGCGCCCTCCAGAGGGCTAATGGAGTAATGTCACTCCTGCTCACTCCCTCCCTCCAGCATTCATCCTTTGGAGTCTCCCATGAGTTCATCCTGCCTGTAGTTATCAAGCACCAGCTGCGGGCTGAGTCCCGGTCACTAACGATCCAGATTCCCCCCATCAAGGACAGTTCATTCCTACAGTTCCACTCTGCTACCTTGGCAGTTGTTGAAGTCAGCCCCTTGAGGGAAAATAAGCGGCAGGGTTGAAGGGGAGTCCAGGCTTCCTCCACTAGAGCTGATTTCACGCACAATTCTGGCCACCCGTTAGCGGCATGAGAAAACAAGGGATGGGAGAGGTATGAACGGTTCAGGACTTGGAGCGCTCTTGACCCTAGAGGTCAAACTTGAAAGCCAGCCCTGCATTGTCCAGGCTCAGATCATGAAGTCTGACATCCCAGAATGGAAAAAGGAGAACTTCAGGAGGCCAGCTCCTAAACGCTCGCCCATGAAGGGTGGCTGTGGGGAATTTGTCAGGTATGGTATGTGAGCAGCATTTGTGTACATGGCCGCCTGTTTTTAATGAAGAATATCAATAAAATTTGTGGTTTTCAACTGTATTTTATTAGATCGTCTGGTTGGTGGCAGGGTTGCAGAATGGCATGCACTGATGCTGATTTACAATGATTAAGGATACTTCTGGGACCGGGAGAGATGGCTCAGTGGTTAAGAGCACTGGCTGCTCTTCCAGAGGACCCGGGTTCAATTCCTAGCACCCACATTGCAGCTCATAGCTGTCTGCAACTCCAGGTACAAGGGATCTGACACCTTCTAACTATAGTAAGTTTTCCTGAGCAATGCACTTCTGGTACCCCTGTTACTCCCTAGAGACCCCAGATTTCCTGAACAATCTGGCACTAATCCATGACTCAGCTTCCCCTCCTTCTCCACACACCCAAGTCTATTGTGACCATCCTGTGTGGTGGTAGTGTGACTCTCAACCTTGGCGACTGGTAAGTCTACAGCACTGGGGTCTGTGACCCACAAGAGATCATGGATGGAAGATGTCATCTGAGAATTTTCCTCTCCCTCCTCCTTGGTACAGTGGGGTGGGCAGGGAAGAGGATGGAGGCCAACTGCTTCTTCATCTCAGCTAGCAGGCTAGCTTGAGGACCAGCCAGGGCCTCCTGATCTCTAGGGCTGCCAGAGATCAGCAGGAGGGTGCTGGGGTCTGCAGGGTGTGAGCCTCTGAAGCATCCTAAAGATGCAGACCTGGACCAATGGGCACAAAGGGCCATCAAAGCCCAGACCAACACATAGCGAGCAGGCAAACCCTGACAGACCAGGCATCCCATTTCTAGCAAGTTCTAGAGATAATGGTCTGTCCATCCCATAGGCCAACACCACACCTGCCGTTTTCAACCCTGAACCCTTGATGCCTAGCTGAGATGAGGCTCAACAATTACTACTGAGTGCCTGCTCCCCATCACTTATTCCCCAGATGTGCCCAGTGCCATGCTCTGCACACTGCAGGCTCAGGAAACACTGGTGCTGTGGAGTTTTTGCTCCAGAAGAGGCGCCTGGGAGTGCTCAGAAAGGTAGAGAGTCTATGTCCAGCTGTCAGGATGGGGTAGGGTTTCCATTTGCAGACCTGGGTAGAAGGGTGAGATTTGCACAGTTTGAAAGGGAGAGGGCAGTGCTCTTAACCGCTGTGCTCTTAATCCCCGATTCAGCGGTTAAGAGCACTGGCTGCTCTTCCAGAGGTCCTGGGTTCAATTCCCAGCAACCGCATGGTGGCTCAAAACCATTTGTAATGAGATCAGGTGCCCTCTTCTGACCTGCAGGGATACATGCAGGCAGAATGTGGTACACATGATAAATAGATGATAGATAGATAGATAGATAGATAGATAGATAGATAGATAGATCTTTCTAAAAAGAGAACGGGGAGAAAGACTTTCTAGGTAGAGCATGCCTGGAGCTCAGGGTCAATGACAGTGACAAAGAGTGAAAGCTGAGAGTCATTGGATGAGCAGGAAAGACTTTGAGGAAAGCTGGGGTATCTGTGATGAGTTTGCGGGACAAGAGGGAGCCACTGACATTCGGGAATGGAAGGATCAGTACTAGGACTGCAAAGAAAGAAAAAAGAGTAGAGTCTTTGGAGGCAGAGGAAGAGGGGGAAATGGAGTGGCCTGACAGTCTGGGTGGAGGCAGGGTTGTGGGCTGGGAGAGAGGAGCCGTGGGTCAGAGACACTTCTCAGAGAGGACTCAAGACGGCCTGCCGAGTTCACTGTCACTGAGACACAGTGAATCGGGTGGCTTCGAAGGACAGGTGGTAGGGACACTGGGACGGGGAGGTCAGGATGCTGAGGATGTGGGCCACAATCAGCAGCTGATAATGTCATAGAGACTAACCACTCTGCTATGTTGGTGAGAGAAGGAATTTGGGGGGGGGACATCTACAGATCACACTGTGCAGCATAACCTTGACCCCCAAAGCTGGGTAAAGGCTATACCTATTTTAGAAAGAACTCATAGGTACTCTGACTTTACATTCTGTAGCAGAGGGAGGCACCTGCCCCTTTCCCTCTGCCCCCATGCCTAAGGATCCCCTTCCAGACAGTGTGTGTAGTCTGTCTTGACTCTTGTCTTGATCAAACAAGGTGTAAGCACCCACACGCTTAGGTCCAGGAGCACACAAAACTATGGAAAGAGAGAAAACTTGTAGAATTTTGAACTTCTGACCCCTCTGCTTCAACGAGGTGGCCCTTCGCTCCCAGGAGCTAAACTCCTTCCCTGGGACCTCCATGGTCTTTGTCATTGTCTGAGCCTTTGTCCACCCCCAAGTGCCCTGACTCCTATTTGTGCCCTGTGTCCTCCAAGTGGTCCTGCTCTTCCTCCAGGTATACTCACAGGGATACTTAGAATGCACCCTCCATGTGGGTAAAAAGGAGGAACAGGGACTGGGGAGCTGGCTCAGTGATTAAAAACACATACCACTCTTCCAGAGGACCTGAGTTCAAGTCTCAGCACCCACATCAGGTGGCTCACAACCACCTGTAACTCCATCTCAATAGGATCCCAATAGGATACCTCTAGCCTCTTCAGGAACCTCCACTCATGTGCACAGATACACAGCAGCACACCCACACACATACACCGGCTCACTCACACAATTAAAGGGGATTTTTAATTTTTTTTTTTTTTAAAGAAAGGAAAGTTGTGCTGGGACTAAGGAGCCAACTGCATTTGTGAGGAGACAGACCATAGATGTCCTCTGTGGCCTCATGAGCCTGCTGTGTGGGGCAGGAAGTGCCTGGAAAGAGCTCCTCTCCGCCCACCCTCCACGTTCTCATTGTACAGTGCTGGCCCAGCTACTCCACTCATTCCTCAGGCATTCACCGACTCTGACTCTGTGCCAGGCGTGATGCCAAGAACCAGAAAAGCAAAGATGAATGAGACCTCAGGGAGCTCACGGGGAAGAAGACAAATTGCACACGGTTGTGATTCAGCAGCAGGAGCAGGCTGATGGGAGGACAAGGCGCTACGGGAGCGCAGAGGACAGTACAGCACCCCCTCAAACGTGGGTGGGCTGGAAGACTTCCCAGAGGAGGCACCATGTAGAGCAGGCAGGATCCATAGGCACACACCAGGCAGGCAAGCAAGGCTTGGGGCTGGGAATGGAGGAAGGATGCGCATAGACAGAGAGGCTTGCAAGTCAGGGTTTGAATGCAATGAGGTGTGGGATGTGTCCATCGGCCACAGTTAGGGATCTTGTCCTTGGGCCGTGCTCCCCAAGAACCCTGCCTCATCTCAGCTCAGTGTCCTTGGGGTGAGAAACGTGCCAGTTGATCTCCGGATGGCCTCTACACTGGAGACCACTTCTGATGGAATCTGACCGACACTGCTGATGGATTTGCCTGGGAACATAAATCATCTCTTGACTTGCTGTGCCAAAAGAGGGGCTCGTGGGAACTCCTTACCATCCCAGCCTTCCTGAATAGCTTCAGCAAACAGTGGAAGGAAGCCTTCCTACGACAATGACTTACGGGAAGACCCTGAGTGTAGGGGCTGACCCTTCCTTGTATCCATCACCCTACCCCTTGTTGCTTTCTATGGTGGTTCTTCACAGTTCTTCACAGTTCTTCCTTTAGTCCAGTTATCGTTAGCCTAGATATCTCCCACCCTGTCTGCATCTAGCTCCTCTGCAGGAATTCGCCTCCCGACTAGTCTGGAACCATCGGCCTAAATTCCCATGACTCTCTGTTGCTGTGATTGCCTCCTCCTGTGGGTTTGTCTTCTGCCTGCACTACACACCCTCGGAGGCAAAAATGGAGAGGGTGGGGTCCTTGGCCCCAGCCCCATGCTGACATATTTTCAACAGGAATTAATAGTGACTCGCATTGACTGGGCATCCCCATCTGCCCGGCCCTTGTCATTCACACACATATCTTTATTAGCCCATTTATTCCCTAGAGCAACCTTGTGAAGAATCAGCTCTGCCATAGCTCTATTTTCCAAGTTTAAAAAAAAAAGGAGGGGGGGGGTGGTCAGAGAAGTTACTAATTTGCCCAAAGCCTCACAGCTACTAAGTGGCCATAGCCTAGCTTCATAGCAGCGTAGCCTCTGGTGTTTAGCCTTTCTCTCCAAGCACTAGCCTCTGCGTTGTGGATTATTGTAAACGTTCAGCAAATTCCCTGCTGAAAAGAACAAGGAGTCAAATTTTCCCTTGATAATTCTTGGGTTCATTCCTTCGTTGTATGCACGGAACAGCTAGAATTTATCAGGAATTAGTGGTACCTAAGCGTTAGGCTCAGCCTCTGCCTGGAAGGGTTGAAAGCCGGTGTGCCCGGCCTCCGCAAGCTGGGGATGGTGACCACTTTACAGCTTCCCAGGCTCTAGGATGAGGCACCCCCCACCCCCAAAAGGTATGAGTACCTTCTGGCTCCATCCTTACAGAGACCAAACTCTGTCAAGGGGCCAGCAGAATCGCAGCTTCTGGAGATTCGGGTAGAGGAAGTATGGGTGTGGGGAGTGGGGTGGAAGTGGGGATCAGAGGGAGGAGAGAGAAGACCTCTCTACACCAGCTCATCCACCATCCGGGGAAAGAGTCCTCCCGCTGAACCTTGTTCGACTGCTCACAAGCTAAATCCTCCAGACTGAGGCCAGACTTGTGCAGCTCTGCAGGAGGGGGTCCGGCGCTACCCCAAACCGGAACCCCAGCGAAGCTGGGAGGAGCTGGGCTCAGCACTACTCTGCCTTCAGAACAAAAGGCAGTCAGTCTCACCTGCAAACTCTTATGGCCCTTCTTGTCCCCGAATGCTCCCTCTCTGGCCCGCTTGAGACGCCTAAACCCTCACCATTAGAATCTCCCCGTAAAATATTTTCAAATTCCAGGCGGTTTTTGCCTCTAAACCTTTTGAGATGAGATGCCTCCTTAGGTAGGGAGACAGCAGAGAAGTGAGCCAGCGGTTGGGGAAGGTTTGGACTGGCAGAGGAGGGTGGAATCCCAGGGGTGCACCGGGAAGGAGGCCCTCCCAACAGAAACCGTGGAAGGAACGCTGCCTGAGACGTCTCCAGAATCTGCAGCGGGAAGCAGGGCGGTGAGACAGCTGGGCAGGGAGCAATGGCAGAATTGAACAGTGGCCTTACAGTTCCTCAGCCAGTGAGTCCACTCCCTCCCACCCAAAAGATCGAGTACCTGGTGATTTTGAGTCGCTGGGATGACCCCTAAAGAGACAAGCATTAGGATGCACTTTGCCACAGACTGCAGCTCCGCACGCCTGTCTTTCTGGTCCCGAGGGACCAACCCCCAAAGGCCAAGCCTCAGGAAAGCTGAGTTCTAATCCTCTCTGTTCAGGGATGGATGTGCTGTGTGACCTGGGCCACCCTGCCCAGTCACAAACCTAGTATGTTGTGCTATGGACAGTGGGTGAAAGGCGGGAATCGAACCTAAGAGGAGAAGCAGTGGGAGTATAGTTGGAGAGCTGGAAAGACAGGAGATGAAATAACCTAAATTTGATTTTGATGGATAGGAGCTGCAGAGGTCGCACGAGCCAGGGGAAGCTGTTCGTGTATTTAGTCCAAGACTGTAGAGATTGCTTACAGTGTCCAGGCACAACAGAGCACGACGATGGAAGAGGGAGACCAGCCCTGGGAGGCGAGGCCCATCCACGGAGGCTGAGAAATCTCTCGCCTGAGCAGCGTAATTAATCCACAACAGCAGGGGAGAGAGTGCGGCGGCTCTTAGAGAAAGGAGTTAATTAGCAACGCCTTCGGGAAAGACAATTAAATTACAGGAGACAACAGTACGCTTGGAGAACCCCGGAGCCCCCTTTGCAGATCGCTCAGACCACGCGTGGGGGTATTGTTTCCATCAGTCGCGCAGGGCGGGTGGGTGCTGCAGTGCTCCAGTCCGCCGGAAGGGGGCGCCGCCGCCCGCCGCGCCTGAGGCCACAGCCTTCGGGGACCGTCTGCTGGAGACCCACCCCAGGGCCAGGGAGATTGCGGCTGTTTATCTCGCCAAGTTACAAAGGACTTTATCTTGGAAAGGGCGTACTCTTGAGGTCCAAATCCGTGCTACCTGTAATGGGCTGACCTGAGACCCGACTCTGCATTGGTCTCCTAGCGCAGCCAGCCTGTTCGGGAGGGCGGGGACCCAGCAGCTTGATCTGCACAGCGGTTGTGAGTCCACAGAGCCCGCTCCTGGCCTGAGTCCTCTCTCTTCAGTCGCCTCCCTCCTTCAATGCTACCCGGTGGATTTGTTAAAATAGAGATCTTGGGAGATCTCACTTAGCCCCAGGGAAGTGCACCCAATCAGAACTGCAGCCCTGTGCAGCGTGATTATTAATTAACCTTGTTTTGAAGAAGAAACCCGGGCTCAGAGAGGCTGAGGATGTGGCCCAGAAACACAGTGAGTGGAGCCTGACCTCCATATTCCCCGGCCTCTAACCTGTTTTTAGCCCAAACCTCTAGCGCACACCTCACGTAGGCGCTAATTAAAAGCGGACTCCAGGATGAACAGCAGTTTTGTTTCCTTGTTTGTTGAAGAAGAAGCTTAAGTATTGAGAGGGATGTGAGAATTACACAGTGTGTGTGTAAAATCCCTGGCTGAGTACTTGAACCAGCAAAAGGTGGTGTCCCTGACCCTTGACGGTTCTGGGGATCCCTGCGGAATCCTATTTAAAACACAGCAGGGCCAGCCACTCTGCATTTCTCACAAGCTGCTTCTTCTCTCGCTACCCTGAGGAGAGCTGGCCCCCACCTCCTGCTTGATCTGCACATTCAGCGCACGAGTTTCAGAGGCTGCTGATGGGCGTGGGTCAGGACGAGGTCCTCCCTCCCAGAGAGTCTGATAAAACTGGTCTGGGTGTGACCTGGCGTGGATTTCTGCTCTGCAGCCAAGCCTAGAGCTCTCGGTAGGTGTATATGAGGATGCAGGCGGGAGCAGAAGGGGTTTTATTACAGGTGTGAAGGACGGACAAACTGTGCCTGGGTCTTGAAGGCTGAGTCACCAGAGAGGGAGAGGTGGGGCCGGCTGTGAGGTGAAGGGTCCTAGCTAAGGTGGGGCTGACAGCCTCGGTCCTGACCCTTGGCCGTGGTGGGTGAGGCCTGGGACGGACTGGGAAGCCGCAGAGCGCCGCCGTTTGGCAGGTATTCTCTAGTATGTGCCCTAGGACGGACTGTGTTGGGGTGTCTGGGCGGCTGCCAGAGGCAGGGAGGGAGCTGACCAATTTGCTGACTAACTGACTGTAAGTACAGAGCAGACGCTGGTCTTGGACTGAGGCCAGCTTGGGCAGCCCAGCCCTTGGTTTATTAATCTGCACAGTTCACCTGCGGGGATCACTCAGATCGCTGCTATTGAGCGCTCACCACAGGGGATCACACTGAACTCTTTACATTACGGCCCAACAATCTTTTAATGTCGATAGGAGCGAGCCGGCTAATGAGGAAGCAGGCCCATCGGGGTTATGAAGCTGGCGAGGCTGCTACAGACTGACTGAGACCTGACACCATGTTCTCGCCCACCATCAGGCCTCCAATCACGTTCTTTCCTTGACTGACGCTATTCCAGTCAGTCATGGTGACTGACTGTAGCCCAACTGTAGCCCAACTCTCAAGAGGCTGAGGCAGGAGGGTTGGAGACAGCTCTAGGCCAGCATGGGCTATAGAGAGAAACCCTGTCTCAAAAAAATCAAGATTAGGGCCACTGAATGGCCTGTAAAGGCCTAAGTTTGAACTCCTGGACCCACCTGGCGGAAGAAGAGAAGCAACTCCTAAAAGTCGTCCCCCAGCCTCCACATATTTGCCATGGCATGCAGGCACACACACATGCACATCAAAAAAAAATGTTTTTTAAAAAACATCAAAATTAAGTTGGGTGCAGTATCACATGCCTTTGATGCAGAGGCAGGCAGATCTCTGTGAGTTTGAGGCCAGCCTCGTCTACAGAGTGAGTTCCAAGCTAGGCAGGACTATATAGTGAGACACTGTCTCAAGAAAAATCAAAATTAAATAAATAAGACCAGCCAGGTGGTGGTGGTGCACTCGTTAATCCCAGCACTCGGGCAGATCTCTGTAAATTCAAGGCCAGCCTGGTCTATAAAGTGAGTTCCAGGACAGCCAGAGCTGTTAGAGAAACCTTGTCTCAAGCAAACAAACAAATAAATAAAACCAAACACTATTCTCCAGGATCTTTCTGTGGGTGCTTCACCCTATGTCTGAGCTCACATCTCCACCTACCTTAGCTCTCCAAGCCTTGCAGAACCCCTGCAGTTCTGGTCTGGATTGCCCTGGACTCCAGGCACCACCTCCCGTCACCGTCTTCCCTACGGGCTCCTGGCTCAGATGTCAGGACTTGGAGGATGGGTGACAGTGCCTCACAAGTGTTTGGTGCTGCAGGAGCAGGCAAGCCAGGATGTGGGGCACCTTTGCTGGCAGCTGCTGAGGCCACACGGGGTTGCTGTTGGTAATGCAGGGGAGTAGAGAGTCACTCAGCGGGAGTCACCTGAGAACTCTCCCAGGGCACCAGCTTGGTGTGAGGGTGGTGAACTCAGCAGCTTAGGGGTTGTGCCTGTTGCAGGGCTTGAACTGAGGACTCTGACCTGCATCACGGGTTATCAAAGTGTCAATCTTTGAAATAAAAGAGACAAATAGGAGGGTCACACACCCGGCTGTAGTGTCTCAGGCCTGCTGAGAAGGAAGCCATCCAAGGTGTAATAGTCCCTGGTGTCCCCCTCTGTTTTAGTCTTTACCCTCCTTAGTTTTTATTACTCGACACAAGCAACTGTCACCTAGGAAGAGGAAACCTCAACTGAAGAATTGTCTCCATCAGATCGGCCTATGGCCATGTGATGCTAACTCAGCGGCACAGCCCACTGTGGGTGGTGCCACCCTAGGCAGGTGGGCCTGGGGTGTATGGGAAAGGTAGCTGAGCAAGCCAGGAGGGGCATTCCTCTCTGGTTTCTATGCCAGTTCCTTCTGGAGTTCCTGCCTGACTTTCCTGATGATGGAAAGCCACACGAACCTGCTCCTCACCTAACTTGCTTTTGGTCATGCTGTTTATTAACCCGACAGAAAGCAAACCATAATAGCCATCATTTTATATCACATGACTAGGGCAGAAACTGGACCACAAACCATACTGATATTTTACAGAATCTGTTGCCATGAAATAACAATGGCATTGCATTGGTCAGGGAAGGCTGAGAAATCATTAAAACCTTCAGATGTGAAAATGGCCAAGATTGGAGAATGCACTGTGTGTGTGTGTGTGTGTGTGTGTGTGTGTGTTCATTTTTGGGTCTTTTGGGAAGATGTGGTTGAACCGATGTTGAGGCAGCATTAAATGTAGCCAGGCTGGCCTTGAACTCCTGGTAGTCTTGCCCCCACCTCCTAAGTACCAGGATCACAGGCATGGTAGCGCCACTCTTGGTACTAACTCCGAACTTTTCCCCTAGCCAAGCTTGCCCTGGGCCAGATGGGCTTCCCAGTAGAGAACACTTTATTTCCAATACTTGAGCTCAAACCCAGGGCCTTTCTAACGCTAGGCAAGTACTCTGCCACTAAACTGCATCTCCAGCCCTAGAGAATACAAATCTTTGAGGGGGCAAATGAGCAACTGAAGGCTGAGGACCGTATCTAAGGATATTTAAGGTTCCTCAAAGTGAAATCTACTTGGGGCTGACCTGTACCATCTGGTGCCTGCTCTCCTGGCTCTGTGCAACCCAGACCTCTTTTCTTTTGAATGAAAACAACGGCAGCAGTGAAAAGAAGTGTGGCAGAGTCAGGTCCCACTCATCCCAACCCTTCCATAGTGGACAGGTCAAGGAGGCCCATCCTGGCTATGAGCAGAAACGGTATCATCACTGTGATCCGACCTGACTAGGCTAATCAGCAGTCTTAGTAACGTGGGCTTCACGGAACAGCTGAAGCCTGGAAAACGCAGTATGAAAGAGTCACCAACCAGGACAAGGTTGGAATGCTTCTTTCTGCCTACACCTTGGTTTGATGAGCATCTGTTGGAGAAACCTTGAAAGAGGCTTCCTCCTTGGGTTAGCTTGACCTAGCTGCCCGCCACAGAGCAGGGGACAACCGCTCAGGCCATGCCTCTGCTGTGTTTCCAGGCTGAGTACCCATGGCTGTTGGTTGCTTGCTGTGCCTGCTGACCTTCTAGTTTGCTTAGGTGGATGTCTGTGTACATTCCCTCAAGACAGAGAGGCCCAGAGCCTGCTTAAACCAGAGGGCAGCAGAATGAAATGCTCACAGGAGGCCCCAAAGCCTGAAAGCCAGTCTACCCCGAATGTCAAAGATGCCAGGGGTCCTGAGACTGGTGTGTGTTCGTGTATGCCTTCTTCCTACTTCTCTTCTTCCCCTAACACTGAAGTAAAGGAGCCCAGGGGATCTTACCCCAGGGGCTGAAGAGATGGTCAGAGCGCTTGCTCTACAAACATGAGAAGCAGAGTTTGAATCCGAAGCACTGTAACCCTAGCACGGGGAAGAGAACACAGGTAGATCTTGTGACTCTTGTTCTGGGAGTGAGCCTGTACTAAGACAAGGTTGAGAGCAATAGAGGAAGACTTCCAGTATCCTCCCGCTCCAGCTTCTCCATGAGCACGCCTGTGTGCAACTAGGGCATTCATGTGCGCGCGCGCGCACACACACACACACACACACACACCTACCCTTGGGTGCTAATTAGAGGCTCTTAGGTTGACAGCAGACACGGGAAGAGCCTTTGTTCCATTATTCCTTTATCAGATTAAAGCCCAGATTTGTCAAAGACATCCCTTCCCAAGGAGTCAATATTCTAGAAAGGGAGGCTGAGGAATGTTACATGTTGTCAGAAGCTATATTCTTCTTAAATATTATCACCCCTGGACATGTCTGCATTTTCCCTCTCCCCCACGCCCTTTGTAGAAGGGCAGAGGCCTGCGCCTAGCTAGGTTACCTACTGAGCCAGCACTCTCCTGAGATTCCCCATTCACAAAAGCAAAGTTCTTTCTCCTCACAGGATGCTCTCAGTTCATTCCAAAGAACCCTCAGGGGCCAATGGGAAACTCTCCTCTGGCCCCTCCAGGGTCAATGTATTCATTCTAGAAGCATAGAGGTGGCCACTTTAACACAACCTCTGTGAAGACATGGTTTTCCATCAGGAGGTCTGCGTAGATCTCATTTTCCAGGGTTTCTGATCTTTCACTATTACTCCAAATGAAGGGTGCCGGGCCCTGCCATGGGCTTACCCAATGGGCAAAGCTTCTGGACTCCTCCCAGAGAACAGAGGCCACAGCTCTGCTGTTACAAGGGCCTTTATCAGGATGGAGTGTTCTTCCAAGGCCACTGCAGTTCTTAAGATTAGAAACTCGATAGAAAAATTAAAAACATCTATTTTTACCCTGAGGCTCTCAAGCCACTCCTGAAAACCTTGCCGAGAACACAAGCATTCATCCTGACCAAGGTCCTCAGAAGAGCCAGCCTCAAAAATCCCTCTCGGTGTTTTTTTAAAGCCCCCCCACCCCCGCCCCGCTGTCTCCTGCCAGCTTCCTCCCACTCGCTGTGTTCACTCGGTATGCCATGGGCTTTTCTCACTTCCTTGCTCATCTCCAGCTGCTGAAGTTTTCGGCAGGAATCATGCAGACTTTTTTCAAGCAATTCTCTAATGTCTTGCATAACCAACCCTCAGAAATACAGGGAAGCCACGTGTTCTAAGAATGAGGAAGGATTCTTAGAGGAGAAGTCAAAGTAGTCACGTGTGGACCCACAGAACGTGTCCTTCCAGGAAGCCGAGCACAGTCACCATTCAGGGCACAGTCCCATTTGCTCTCTTGGGATAAACTCTAACTATACATTTTGGCAGCAGAGTCTTAATTACCCCCAAGCAAGTGACAGCCTTTCTGAGGCTGAATTCCATCACAGGGTTTATATACATGCCTTGCTCTGTGATTTTAAGGCTTAAGATTCATTCTTTCATGCTGTGATCTCGGGGTGTCCCAACCTGTTCTCTACTACAGTGCCAGAGACAAAGGCTGCCAGGGCCAGGACACATGGGACACATGGGACACAAGGGACACACGGGCTCTTCTTTCCCTGCTATTCTGACTGGGCTGTGCCATGGAGGATCAGACAAAAGGCGACACCTGAAGGCAGGGATGGGAACACAGACCTCACAGGGCACCAGAGCATCTGTGTAGCCCTGACAACACAGTGACAGTGTCCACTCAGCCCACAGCTCCTGACAATGCATGGAGAAACCTCATCCTGCTTGGGGGAAGAGAAGACAAAAAGGAAGTGAAAAGCCAACCGACATGCTCTAAAAAGACTTTTTTCAAGTGACACCTTTCATCTCTGATGAAAGAAAGGGCCATTTTCAGGTAACTGGCCAGCAGAGAACAGAATGGGATTTGATCCTCAAATTTTCAGCTAGTAAGAATTTGTTTGAGGCTGGGAAAACAGCTCTGTGGGGAAGAGTGCTTGATGCCCAAGCATGAGGTCCTGAGTTCAGATCCCCAGCACCCGTGTAGAAGCTGTGTGGTCACGTGCATCTGTGTATCTCCAGCAGCAAGGGTATCAGACACTGGATTACTGGGACTTGCTGGCCACCAGTCTAACTAAAAACCATGGAGCTCCAGATCCAATGAGTGACCCTGTCTCAAGGGAATAAGGCAGAGGACACCTGAGCACACGTCTGCATCCATGTGCACATACATACATATACCACAAACACACAAATAATTCCTTTTCTGAAGGACTAGGGATGTAGCTCAGTGTGGCATGGTGCTTGTCTAAGATGCAAGGCCCTGGGTTCAATCCTCATTCAGCACTCAAACCAACAAACAAGTAAATGTCTTACTTGGAAAACTGACGCAAGAGGGCCACAAGTTCAAGATCAGCCTGGGCTATATAGCAAGATATTACCTCAAAGCAAGAAAAAAATCTGAACGCGGTGTTTTGTTGTTGTTGAGACAGACAGGGTCTTGCTTGTAGCCCTGGCTATCCTGGAACTCTGATTACCAGGCTGGTCCCAAATTCACAAAGATTCACTTGCCTCTGCCTCCTGAGTGCTGGGATTAAAGGCATGTGCCACCATGTCTGGCTGAAGGCAGTTTTTATACGGTCATGAGCAAATGTGCAGGCGGCAATCAGGTACTTACGAGAAAGAGCGGCAGACTGACAACATGCTTGTCCAGAGTCACACTGCAGGTAAAATCTGACCTAAAGTCACTGACTTAAAGACACATAAAGTCACTGTACTACTGCACAGGTAATCAATCCCTGTTCTAAGATCCTCAAGTTCGTCTTTAGTCTGATGATTTTACTTACGGCTCATCTAATGCAGCTACAGGTCTTTTCTAAAAATCAACTTATAAAATTACATTTATGTGTGCATGTGTTTGGGGCGGGACTGTGTGCATGCCATGGTATACATGTGGAGGTCAGAAAACTTTCAGGGGCCAGTTCTCTCCTTCTAGCACATGGGGCTCAGTGGTCGACTCAGGCCACCAGGACGGGCAGTCTTGCTGAGCCACAGCCGCAGACCTCAGAAACGGCAATGCTGGGAAGAACTAGAGATAATTGATTGCTGCTTCATTAGTCAGCTCGGAGGCTACGTGACTTAGCCAAGTCACCAGGAATAGTAGGTTTGGCAGGACAGGACTTCACCCAGCGGCAGAGCAGCTATCTGCCATGTCCGAGGTTCTAGGTTCAGCCTTCAGAGGCCTGGAAAACAGAAATGATAAACAAAAGCCTGTCTTTGGTCTCTGTGGCACCAGGCTACGAACTGTAGTGGAGGCTATCAAGATGTAGCTACAGGATGCTCATCAACAGGCAGTGCTAGATGCCTGGATGCTTCCTCCCATGGGAACCACGTGGTGGGGTGGATGAGGAGACACTGATCAAGGATCGGGGCTCTCCCATGCCTCACAGGATATAGTTTGTCTCTCCTCCTTTTCTGGATGCCACTTCTGGAGAAGATGGTCTCTCTATTTCAGAAGGCCTTCTTGGGCCATCTTTACCCATTTTTATTTCACTTTAGTGGCCTTACAACCATATTTTAAAGTCACTCAGACCACTGTGTGGCTCAGAAATAATTCTAGAGGACTTCACACTGCCAACCCTGCAGATCTTTCCATGAGAGTAAACTTGTTATACTCCCAGCACCAAACATGCAGGAAGCATTTGCTGGCTGGTCTGGGAAGCAAGGAAGCCGTCTCCCTGGAGAGAGCACAGAAGGCTGACACACTTGCTGAGGACCTAGGTTGTAGAAAGAGCTTCAGATTGTGTGCCTTTGCTTCATCCCAGTACACAGCCATAGCTACTGTCATTTAAAGTTCTCTGTGGTTGTCAGATGGAGCGGCCACTGGACAGTCCCCTCATTCCCCACCTCTAAGAACAGCACCGACTCAGGCTGTCTGTGCACAGCACAGAAGTCTGAACAGTCTCCAACATCCAGCATCCAATTCCATATCCCAAATAACACAAAATGATGTCTGAAATTTCTAGCAACCCACAATTATCCTAGATGAAAGGTTGTTTTGAAGGAGCGGCTGGGAAGGCAGAGGTGCTGCAGTGGAGCCCAGGCCTCACGCACACTAGGCACGCGCACTCTCCCAATGGCTACATGCCCTGTCCTTAGAAGTCTCAAGCAGTTACAAAGCAAATAGTTTTCAAGTAAGTGACTTTTATTTTTTTCCTCTGACATTTCACAGTCAGTTTCTATATAACTTCACACGCTCTGAAAAGAATTCACATTTGGTAAATAGTCTATACCCTAAGGAGGTTGTAGCTGAAAAGCCACTTCAGTATATGTGCAAGAGTAACTTGTGTGCTGAGGAATCACACCAGAGAAGAAGTCAGACGATGCTGTAATTGATAAAACAATGTAGTAAATTACAAACGATGTTAAATTCTAAACCTAATTCAATCAGGAACCTTTCTAAATGTGTCCCAATATTGTCAATACAACCTGACAAAGGTTCTCCTATGGGCTGGCCTGAGCTAAAACTGACTTCTCACCTTGGGAAAACAACAGCCCTGCACATCAGGACTTACATACAACATGCACCACTGGGGCTGTTGCTACTTACACCTTTGGGCAACCAACGAAGATCTTTCCGGTCCACTCCAGGCTTCCTCCAAACGCTGGTCTAGCCTCTGACCCCAAAGGCTCGCTCTTTCTAAGATCTAGCTTCTCTACCAGCGTCCATCTGCTTCCAGCTCCACCAGGAACAGAACACAGCCTAGAGACTTGCAGTTATGGCTCTGAGATCACAGAGGAGCGGTGACCCTCCCTGCCACTGAACAGTGAAGATCTACGGTGGCTGTCATCGTCTTTTATGGAGATGGGAAGGGAAATGAAAAGCCATATCTAGGAGGAAGAGTCCAAGAGGCTTAGCTCCACCGAGGGCTTTTCCAGTGGAGCACATCTGGTTCTCAGCAAGTGCTTCCAGCCTTCTGACGCTCGGAAAAACTTGCGGCTGGTGCCCAGGCTGTTCTGAATGCACCTGTCTCTACAGCTTTCCTGCCAAACATTCTGCCAAAAAGGAAGTTTCCTAGTGGAGTGGCTATGACACCATACAGATTGTGGGGAAGCATATCACAAGGAGCTGAGTTTACCCAGAGACACTGGCTCTGATTTTGGAAACTCTTTCAGAGCACAAACAGCAGGTAATAATTCTGTGTTGATCAGAAAGTAAAGAGATTTTACCAAGTTGATTATTTTTTAACTAGTCACATCCAAATCATATGTCTATATGAACACAGTAGGGTTAACCTGAGTCATACAACCAACTCCTTAAAAACTGTGACCCATGGGCTGGAGAGATGGCTCAGAGGTAAAGAGCACTGGCTGTTCTTCCAGAGGTCCTGAGTTCAATTCCCAGCAACCACATGGTGACTCACAACCATCTATAATGAGATCTGGTGCCTTCTTCTGG
Source organism: Arvicola amphibius (assembly GCF_903992535.2). Classification (NCBI taxonomy): domain Eukaryota; kingdom Metazoa; phylum Chordata; class Mammalia; order Rodentia; family Cricetidae; genus Arvicola; species Arvicola amphibius. The sequence continues at coordinate 91,953,362 of NC_052053.1, forward strand.
TGTGCAGGTGAACAGGTAGGAGGAACATTGTATACATAATAAATAAATAAATCTTAAAAAACAAACAAACAAACAAAAAACCTGTGACCCTTAACCCTAGACCTAGTATAGCCCCATGAGCATCTTTCTCTGTGCAGAAAGATGATGCTGGTCATAAAACCAATTTGCGAAGGACAAAGATTTTTAAGGGGATAAAAATTTTAAACAAGAGGATAGAATCCCTTGATTCTTTACTGTTTAGACCATAGTTACCAGCACAGGGAAGCTGGAAAGAATGTGTCATCTGGAACCTCTTCATAGTCTCCATCCCTAAGGTCAGCCTCTGAGAGGAACACCACACTTCAGCCCTGCTGACACAGCTAACACGAGACACAAGGCCACCACACTGCTCCCCATCACCACAGGGGATGGGCAGAACTCAGACATGAAGACAGCGAAGGATCCTCTCTGACTTTTGTGCCTTCTTCTAACCTCGGGGCTTTACTTAATTCAGAGTTTAAAAGCACAGCCACTTTCCCCACAGAAAGAGCTGGATGAGGCACAGACAAAGAGACAGCAGAGGGTCACTTGCACTAGACCCTAAGGACCCACTGAAGCCATCTCAAGCTTCTGGTTGCTAATGTTGATGGGCTTGTTTAATTTTATATTCGTGTACTTATCTAGTGTGTGTGTGCATGTGTGATGGACAAACTGCAGCAGTCGGTTCCCTCCTTCTACCCTGTAGGTTCAGGGAATCAAGTTTAGGCCAGCCGTCTTGGCAGCAAGCACCTTTACTCACTGAGCCATCTTGCAGTCCTGTCTCAGGCTTTTTAGATGTAAGACAGGTTGTGCTATTTTCAAGCATGAACTAACAAAATCTTTCAGCTAGTGACAAAAAAATGCTGGCTTCTTTGACCCTTTAATCAAAAAAGCAATTCATCAAATACAATTCCAGATGGTACTAAATCAGTCTATATTTTAAAAATCTGAAGTATATGCCTACTTGTGTGAGATCTGATGTATGATCAATGTGTGAATCAGATGCTCTGTCCTTTCTCCCACAACTTACAAGTGTAAGAAACAAAGCCTCATGTGATTAAATGCTTGCACCTGGGCACAACCTGTGCCCAAAGCATTTTAGGTTTCGCCCAACTGGCACAATGCCTGGTAGAATATAAACACAGCCTCTTATTTTTCTCTGTGACTAAGATACTTGAGGGCGGGCCGTGAAGGGCTCCTTAGGTCACCACCGACTCCTTGGTTTGACAGGTGTCATTCTGTGCACTCATCTATGTCACTGGACCTTGAACCATGGACAGTGAGTGGGAAGCTGGGAGACACCCGTAGTTCTCTCTCCTTAGTCCCAAGATCCAGCTAAGCGCCCACAGGCTAAGGGAAAGGGACTCAGAGACACTCCGATTGGAGGTCTTCAGAGAACATAAATGTATTTAACCTGTGTGTGAACCACAGATTAAGACGGCAGCCAGGGACTGGCACGTGGCTTTGTGAGTGAGTTTAGAAAGAAAGCTCTTAAATAGGCTGTGGAAAACAAGTGGAGAGAGTAGGAGTGTAAAAGAACCACCAAGTAACTGAAAAACGCCTGTGCTAGATGTCTGGGTGATCAGACAATGCGTCTAGATCGCTGCCTGAGTGACTGGATCCAGATGTTAGTGAGGCCTGCAACTTGGCCCACGCCTGGGGAGCCCTGCTCTTGGCGGCCTCTATAAACATCCGGGTCTGCTCCTTCAGCTGGTCTAGTTCCGCCTGAGTTGCTTGGTTCTGACGAATCAACTCCTTGGTTTTCAAAGTAATTTCCAGCAAACCAGACTTGTGGAGGACCACTAAGGTATTCTGGAAGCGCCTGTGCTTGCTCTGCCTCTGCTCTGAAAAGATGTCTGGGCTGCGGCAGAGCTGCTCTGCGGCCCAGAGCGGTGAGCTGTAACTCGCTGAGAGCGGAGAAAGAGGGGAGCTACTCTCCAGGCCGTGCAGAGTGCTGTCAGAGGCACACACAGGACTGGCGGGCGAAGCGAAGGTCAGACTGGGAGCTTTAGCCACGTGACTACTGGACACGGGCTGAAGAGTCTGTGGACTCCCACCAGCCCCCAGGGAGGGCACTCCTTGCAGCGCTGAGTCCTCGGTGAGTTTGGAGCTGGGTGGGGCTGGAGTGGAAGGACTGGAGAGCACAGGGCCAGACGTGGCTGGCTCGCTGGAAGACTGGACTGGTCCCAGTCTCTCCTTACAGATTTTTTTCGGTACCCCACTTGCTCCTCTTTCTTCTGAGCTGAGGGAGAGACTCCTTTTGCCTGGATGAGGGGCTATTTTGGTGTAAGAATTGAGAATGGGCAAGTAGTTTCTGGAATCTGACTTTTTCTCACCAGTGTGGCAGGGGCTGACAGGAGATGGCACCGGCGGGTGAAGGACGAAGAGCTGTGGCTGCGCTGAGATCACTTCAAAGGAGGGCTGGACAGTCCAGGATTGGAGCTGGGATGAGCTGCTGCCCTGCAAGCAAGGAAAAGAGCACTGCACTCAGGATGGGGGTGCAGCTCCAGCTTTCACCCAAGGCAAAGGAGGCAGACGCTCAGCTACAGATGCTTCGGGTGCTGTGTGTCCCTCATGCACAGGGGAGCCCTTGTTGAGAACAGGGAGGAAGTGGCCTAAAATACACTTATCTGATATCATACTATAAAACAAAAGAGAACCAAAACCAAAAGCAAGCACAAAAATATTTTCCTAAGGGAAAACTTGAAAAAATATCTGGTGGTTTTATTTTCGTTTTCAATTCTGTCTCTGTGTGCCTGTGTTAGGTAGGTGCAGGTGAGTACTGGTGCCCACGGTGCCACAGTCCAATAGGGTGCCGGGACCAAGCTTGGGTCCTCTGGAAGAATGAGTGCTCCTAACTACTGAGCTACAGACAGAGAGGCTGGAGGCGGGTGAAATAATGGCACAGCCAGGGCACAGCGGAGCAACAAAAACAGAGAGAGCTCAGTCTCCTGCCAAAGTTAAGAGACGCTAAGCTCAGGCTGGGGTTCGACTCAGTTGCTGGAATGCTTGCCGAGCATGCTTGGAGTCCTTTATTGGACCCCAGCACCACGTAAGACCTGACATGGTGGCAGATGCCTATCTTCTTGGCATTCAGGAAGTAGAAGCAGGAGTATCAAGAGCTCAAATTCATTCTCAGCTACACGAGGATTTCAAGATCAACCCGGACTACTGGAGACCCTGTCTCAAAACACAAAGATACCCCCAAATAAATCCTGGAATAGGCTAGCTTGTCACTGAGCTTCCTAGCTCCTAACGACCCTAGCAGTCTGCCAGCTGTCCTGTGTCCCTCTGCTGGAAAAGCCACCCTAGGCTGTAACGTGTGTGGCTTGTCAACACAGCCACAGGAGTAACAAGGAAGGCAAAAGAGAACCAGAGAGGGAAACAACCCAGAGTAGACGCCAAAAGGAGCCGGGCAGCACTGGTGGGCTGGGGCAATCTCACTTGGGCTCTCCTCCCTGTCTCTATGTTCTTTCCTTTCAGTGAGGAAAGCTGAGGTTCCCGCTGAGATGGATCTACCAAGCAAAATGTTCAAATGATTGTCCAGAACTCACCAGCTGCCCACGTTGCTGACTCAGTGTGTGTTCTTCAGAAGTGGCCAGGCAGTGTTCAGACACTAAGGGAGTGCCATGCCATGCTATAGCCATGTTCTTATAACCTCCAGCTAAGATGGGAAGGGTCAACACCAAAACCAGATTCTCAATACTCCAATACATAAATGTATCTATTTTCAGAGTAAATTACTATAAGTTTAAATGTTGTCCGACTTATTCTAACTTAACCAGGTTTTTATGAATGAGTTCTCAGTCGCAGACCCTATAACCTAACTAATATTTTCATCCACTTGCGTTTCACATCTAGATAACAACCACATGATGGACATTGCTCTGGGCTGCAGCCCAGTCCAAACTACTCACAGATTTACAATCACCCAATGGACTCACACCCAATATAAGTGAAAACCCTGCTGGCACTGCCATCCTCAGCCCACAGAGCTGCCCTGTCACCAAGGTGTGTCTCTAGCTTAGAAACTGCCTCTACTGCTGAAGCAAAGATGTCCTTCCTGCTGTGTTTCTTTGTCTGAATTGTGTCTTTGGCGCAATGTTAATTCTGTATGTCAGGCTGCCCTCGAACTTACAGTCCTGCCTTCGTGTCTCCAGTGCTGAGATTATAGGAGTACACTACCGTGCAGGTTTACAAATGTTCTTATACTCCTAAATTCCCAAATCAATTCAAATTAAAAAGAGGTTTCCAGGGCTGTTATGTAGTATGATGGTGTGTGTTCACCTAACATACATAGGGCTCGGCTTCAGTGCCCAGAGCTGGGAAAAAAACAACAACAAACCCTTCTCTTTCTCCCCTGAGCTCCGCCTCAAGTTAGAATGCACTGCTGGAGTGGCTTTTTGGCTTGATTCCATTATACATTACTATGGCAGGTCAAGGTCCCCGTAAAACTAGAAATCCAAAGAGAAAACATTGAGAACATAAGGCATGACTCATGTACGTCTATTTTTTGTTTTTAGGCATTTCTTGTGCTCTCTCTCTCTCTCTCTCTCTCTCTCTCTCTCTCTCTCTCTCTCTCTCTCTCTGTGTGTGTGTGTGTGTGTGTGTGTATGTGTCTGTATACATTCAGTAATAGTATGTGTACATGTGAGCTCAGGTGTCTTCAGGTCAGAGGAAGGCATGGTAGAGTATTTGCAGAACATACATACAATTTAAAAAATAAATCTTAAAGTCAAAATTTTAAATCAGAAAACAAACAAAAGCAAACAGCATCAGTAGTTGAAAGGTAACACTCTCTCCCGGGAGGAAAGTCCCCATCAGTGTGACTCTATCTAGTTTTTGAAATCTCCTCCTGCTCAGCGGGAGTGTCTTCACAGGAAGGCACAGAAACTTCCATCAGCAAAGGTCCTCCTCACCTGCTTGACCAGCACATTCTTCATGACCACCATCGGGGACAGCGCGGGGAAGGCACTGTTTGCAGCTCTGGAGTTGGGCTGCAGCCTGTCCTCTCTGCTCCAGCCTGAGGCACTCAGCACGTCCTCTGATTCCATCTGCTCTGCAGAGCTCAAGCATTCTGAGCTCCCATCTGGTGGGCAGAAAAATGGTCAGTTCACGTGGGCTCTAGGCTAACGGCTCATAACCCAGCCATGGACTCCCTAAAAGATAAAGGAACATCTTTGACAGGTGTTTCTATGAGTTTTCTGAGGTGGAAATTTCACTGGATATTCAACAACCATTGCTCTTGTTTTAAAAGTCTAATCGCTCTGCTTGACTTTCTTCAGATCCTTAGAAACCTGCACCAGTCAGGGTTCCTGTGAAAACACTCGGCCCCAGAGTACATGAAGAATGAGTGGAAGACTCCAAAGTGAGATGATTACTTTTATGATTTTAACAACCTTTTGTTACATTTTGCATGTGTAGGGATGGGGGATTGCATGGTTTTATTTTGAAGGCTTTGTAGGTGGCTGCGTCAGGCCTTTGTGGGTTGTACCAAGTTCTGACTCTGGCTGCTCTCTCTGCTCCTGGTCCACTGCCACACACTTCTGCCTCCATAGACGAAGCTTCTGCCTACCTTCCACCTCTAAGGATTGACTGAGACTATTATGAGCAACATAAACCTTTCTGTCAGGGCTGGAGAGATGGCTCAGAGGTTAAGAGCACTGTCTGCTCTTCCAGAGGTCCTGAGTTCAATTCCCAGCAACCACATGGTGGCTCACAACCATCTATAATGAGATCTGGTGCCCTCTGGTCTGGTAGCATACATGCAAACAGAACACTGTATACATAATAAATAAATAAATCTTTAAAAAAAACAAAAAAAAAACCTTTCTGTCAGATATTTTGGTTGTGGTGATGAGAAATAAAACAAATGTTCTCCCTATATGAATTCCACATAAAGGAATGCAGCCAGGTACGTGCTAGAAGAAACCAAGAGACGGTTGTACCTTGTTACAGAGGTGTCTTGGACTATTCTAAATGTTCACTAATGTGCACCTCAGTTGACAGAGAACTTTCTCGGCATCACAGCCCTAGGGTTCATCTCCAACTACATAAGCTCAGTCTGGTGGTACATGCCTCCACTCAAAAGGTGGAGGCAGGAGGATCAGGAATATAAGGACATCTTTGGCTACATAGTAAGTCTGAGGTCAGGGATGAGTATTACCGAGAGAAAGAGAGAGAGAGAGAGAGAGAGAGAGAGAGAGAGAGAGAGAGAGAGAGAGAGAGAGAGAGAGAGAGAGAGGAACAAACCAGGTGTGGTAGCATGTGCCTACAATCCCATCACTCTAGAAGCTGAGCCAGAAGGACTCCAAGTCCAAAGTAATTAAAATAAACGCAATAAACGCAAACATCAACAATTTTATCTTGTTCAGTTTGGCAAAGACTATGTGATCAGAAAGATATTTATCAAGAGGTACATGTACTACTAGGCCCAACTAAAAGATTACCTTTACAATAAAGAAATTTGGTACATAGTACCTTTTAACCAAGGGATCAGTGATGTGGGATGTCCTTCTGTATATGTGTTGCTTCTATTGGTTGATGAACAAAGCTCATTTTGGCCGCTGGCATAGCAGAGTAAAGCCAGGCAGGAAATCTGAACAGAGATATAGAGAGTAGACAGAGTCGAGGAGATGCCATGTAGCCGCCAAAGAAGAAAGATGCCAGAACTTTACCAGTAAACCATGAGCCTCATGGTAAAATATAAAATAACAGAAATGGGTTAATTTAAGATGTAAGAACTAGCTGGAAATATGCCTGAACCATTAGCCAAACAATGTTGCAATTAATATAGTTTTTGTGTGATTACTCGGGTCTGGACAACTGGAAAAATGAAGCGCAGTCTCCTTTTACAGATCAGATTACCATCAACAATGAGGACAGAGCTGGAGCAATGACTCAGCAGTAAAGAACACTTATAGAGGACCCAGGTTCAGTTCCCAGTACCCATATCAGGTGAGTCACAACCCCCTTTAACTCCAGTTCCAGGGGATCTGATGCCCTCTGCTGGCCCCCAAAGGCACCTGCATGTATGCAGTGCACAAACTTACGAAGAGACACATACATACAAATCTTTAAAAAAAAAAAAGCAAAAAAAAAAAAAATGAGACTAACTTAACAGTTTCCTTGTGCTTTGGGATATGTACAACATCAACAATGCAGTGATCTAATGACTCCAAATGGAGAAGCTATCAGAAAATACAGAATGTGGGACATTTATAAAACTATAGTCCTATCTTGTTCAAAGATGTAAATGTCATAACAGAAAGAAAAGATAGGAAGCTATTCTGGGTTAAATAAGGTTAAAAAGGCAGGCTATCTATATACAATGCACACTTCTCAATGGCAAATAGCTATAAGGACATTACAATGGGAAAAATCCAGATAGACTGCAGTCAGAGAAAATCCAATCAGGGTTGACTCTTGGCTATAATAATGGCATTATAATTCTATAGAAGAATGTCCTTGTTTCTGAGATTCATACTAAAAATTTAGAGATGAAATACTTATTGTTTGAAATTTACTTTTCAAACAGTTAAGTCAATGTATGCAGGGGAGGATATGAATAAAGCAAAAATAAAAATTCTTAGTGGATTTGAAAGAAAGCATCTTTGTTTTAGGGGACTCATTCACTTTCCTTTAGGTTTGAAATTTCTCAAAATAAATTTGGAAAAATAACTAAAATAGAAAATACCATCCATTTTGGTTCTGCAAATTTTACTGAAGTGCTTCTCAACCAGGCTTCTGGCTAAGACCAAGTGAGAATTCCATCATATCGAAGGCAACTGGAATAATTCAGGCAGCAACCATGTCCCTGGAACCTGCCCAAGGGTGACCAGCATTCACTGGCACTGCCTTCTCAAACAGGAATGAGGGTGGCCGCCTTTACCACCACTCTGTGCAGAACTGTACTTATTAAAACACCGGCCTGACAAAGATGGAGACTTTAGAAGACAGAGCTAAATGCCAATGGTCCTGGAATTATAAACAGAAGAACTGTGGGTGAGGTTTATTTCCTTCTTTGAATCCCCAAGTGACTAGACTTTTACTATGAGCATGGATTACCTTTATGATCTAGAATCAGATCAAAAGGCAAATATGATATTGAAAGAGAAAAAAGCCCTTCAGTGTTTTCCAGACCTTCGACCTTGTTTTACAGGCCCCACTTTCCAGGCCCTTCCCCAGCCTCAGTACCAGAATCTCTAGGAGGGTCTAGGAAGCTAAATCTTTAATAGATGCTTCAAGTGGGCTTCATGGTACAACAAATCTGGTAAGCAACCCCATTCAGAGAAGGGGACACAAAGCGCTTCAGGCTGGCTCACCCTTCTGTGGACTGTCCCTGGGCAGGACACTAATTCCTCTGTTCTAATCCTCTGGGTCAGTGCTGCCCTCTCTGAGTAATATTCTATTTATATCTGAGCTTCTCATTCAGCATGCCTACTAGACGGAAACATACTAATCTAAGAGGTGGAGAGTCCTAGATTTCCTGACAGCAGTGTTTCCCAGTGTAAGGTAGTAAGTCAGTTACAGGAGTAGATTGTCTCTGCAGCCTGGGCAACACGTATAAACCTTTCCCTAGAAAAAGCTCCATTCCCAGGATAATAAGCCCAAATCCCCTGGCATCACCCTGAGAATCTCCTGGGACAATACTGTTGACATTAATTCAATATTTAGAGTAGTACCACCCTCAGCCCTAGAAAGACGAAGCTCAGCAGGAGGTTATGAGGCTGAGCTGGGGGTGCAGTCAGCCCTTCTGAGGAAAGCTTTGGACGGCTAGCCATGAAAGCTGCCCTACTATCATTTTTCATTTTTCTTCTTTTATAATTTATTTATTTTTATTCTATGTGCATTGGTGTTTTGCCTGCATGTATGTCTATGTGAGGATGTTGGGTCCCCTAACACTTGAGTTACTGACAGTTGTGAGCCTCCATGAGGGTGCTAGGAATTAAACCCTGGTCCTCTGGAAAGACAGTCAGTGCTCTTAACCACTGAACCATCTCTCCAGCCCTTTTTTCTTTTTTTTAAAGATTTTTTTCTTTTGAGCCCATGTGTGGTGGTGCATGCCTTTAACCCTGGCACTTGGGAAGCAGAGAAGAAAGATCACTGTGAGTTTGAGGCCAGTCTGGTCTACACAGTAAGTTTCAGGACAGGCAGGACTAAATAGACAGACCCTGTTTCAAATAATATTAATGATGATAATGATAATAAAAGGTTTGGTTGGGGGGGTGTTTGGTTTTTATTTTTTTATTTTTATTTTTTAGATTTATTTATTTATTATGTATGCAACATTCCTTCCATGTATGTTTGCCAAAAGAGGGCACCAGATCTCAATTTAGATGGCTGTGAGCCACCATGTGGTTGCTGGGAATTGAACTCAGGACCTCTGGAAGAGCAGTCAGTGCTCTTAACCTCTGAGCCATCTCTCCAGCCCTGGTTTTTATTTTTTGAGAAAGGGCCTCATCATGTAGCCCTGACTGGCTTGGAACTCACAGAGATCCACCTGCCTCTGCCTCCCAAGTCCTGGTATTAAAGACGTATTCCACCATCCTCCCTCAAAGATTTGTTTTTCTCCTTTTATGTATATGTGTGTGTGTCTGTTTGTCTGTCTGTATAAACATTCACCAAGTAATGCAAGTGTACTCATCAGACCTCCTGGAACTATTGTTACAAGTGGCTGTGCACCACTTGCGGTGTGTGTGGACACTGAACTCAGGTCCTCTGCAGAAGCAGCAAGTGCTCTTAACTTCTAAGCCATCTCTCCAGCCTCCTGCTCTTCTTTCTTAACTCTAATGGAGTTTACAGTTGGGCTATATGGATCACAGTCCAAACACAAAATGTACAGTTATTAGGAAAAACTGTTAGGAGGGGACTTTTTTAAGTATAGCAAAATTACTTTCTAGGCAAGTGTTATCTTAACAAATCATAATTCACCTACCACATTAAAAATGGTTCAGCCAATGACGGGCCACATATGAGATGATGACTATACCATATAGCCTAATTATGTAACAGGCTGTATCATCTAGGTTTATGAAAGTAGACTCTAATGTTCACACAAAGATAAAAATCCCATAAGGACCAGCTTCTCATTACATAATACATGACCACATCACTTTTAACTGACCTTCATACTGTTACAAGGCAAAAAGATATGAAAAAGGAGTTAACGCAACAGAATTCTGACCATTTTTAAAAACACTTGTCTTTGAGACAGAATCTCATGTAATTCAGATTGGCCTTGAACTCATATGTAGTTAAGGATGACCCTGAACTTCTGACCCTCCGGTTTCTCCTTTCCAGTGCTGGGATTACTGGCGTGTGCCAGTTCGCCCAGTTTTATGAAGTGCTGGGAATCCTGCCCAGGACTTCCTGTATACGAGGCAAGCACTCCACAACTGAACTATATTTCCAGTCCATGTTTAAATAATTTTTCTAGTAACTAAAGTTTGAAATGTAGGACTGAAAGTTAAAAGTCAGGGGCTGGAGAGATAGCTCAGTGGTTAAGAACTCTGACTGTTCTTCCAGAGGACCCGAGTTCAATTCCCAGCAGCCACACGGCAGCTTATAACTGTTTGAAAATCCAGTTCCAGGAGATCTGACACCTTCACACCAATTCACATAAAATAAAGTTAAATAAATCATAAAAAATTACCCTTTAAAAGGGAAAAAGAAAGTTTAAAGTCTAAATTGAAAAGAACAGCAAATTATTTTTTAAGAACTAACTCCATGGAGCCTTGATGGATATATGCCATAAGATACCAGAATTACCACCACCATCCCTTGTTTTCTGAATTGCTGTTTTTAACAGCTCAGAGAGTTATTTATCCTGCGTGGGAAAGCTTCTTATTTTTCTTACACTAAGGACTTTCAGGGAGAAATGTTTCCATGCAAATCATTCAGTAAAAGGCAGAAGAGTGAGATATTGCTAACCTGAAAAGCCAGAGTCCTTGTCTGAGTCGGCAGCCGCCACGCCGAGCGGTCGAGCTACTCTTTTCACCTCTGGGCCTCGGCCTGGCTTGGCAGAGAGCCTTCGGGGGCTCTCTCTGGATGGCATTTTCCTCTCCATGGTCAGTGTGCGGGGAGCTGGACCACAGGTGATCTTCGCATATGGACTGCTCTGTGAAAACAACAATGACAAGAAGTCATCACCTGGAGCGTGGACCAGGTGAGCCAAATGTGAAGAAAGGAAGGCAAAAAATGCTAGCCTCACCCACTGGAGGAACACCTTCTCTGGGCTCGGCTGACCAAGCTTCAAGTTTACTAAACAGAAAGGTTTCCACCCAAACGGAGGTTCACCATCCCCTTGCTGCCCTCTGCTTCCATTGCAAATTCAAGGCACACAAACCACATTCAGTGGAAGCTTTGTGAACTGCTAACAAAGGGACATTTGATTAGCCTTTTTGAAATGGGTAACCAAATAAACTTGCCCTCCTCCTTGAGGAGAGGAGAGGTAACAGCAACCAGCAAGGGTGCTTTCCCGGTAGACCTCAGCATGATCGTCACCTAAAGCCATATTCACAGTTCTCAGAATGAAGTACTGAGCAGAGTACCAATGTCAGACATGCATACTTACACATACTACTTCAAAAGATTTTTTATGTTTATTGTATTTACTTTTGTGTATGTGTATACATTTGAGTGAGCACACATGTGCCATGATGCATGTGTGGAGGTCAAAGGACAACTTGCAGGAGTTAGGCCTATCATTTCATCTTATGGGTCCTGGAGATCAAACTCAGGTTGCCAGGTGGCAAGCACCTTTACCTGCTGAACTATCTCACTGGACCTATATACTACTTCTTAACATAAAACAATACCCCCCCCAAAAAAAAAAAACCACAAGGGGGCTGGAGAGATAGCTCAGTGGTTAAAAGCACTGGCTGCTCTTCCAGAGGACCCAGGTTCAATTCCCAGCACATGACAGCTCACAACTGTCTATAACTCCAGTTCCTGGAGATCTGACACCTTCACACCAAAGCAATAAAATAAAAGTTAAATAAATTATTTAAAAAAAAACACAAAACTTTTACAGCCCTGAAAGTATAGCTCAGTAGTAGAATGCTTACTTAGTATACTAAAGGCCTAAGTTTGATCACAACAAAAAAGCAAAAACTTTTACGTATAAACATAATATTTAAGAAGTGTTTATGGAAGGTGGGCTGAAAAGATGGCTCAAAAGTTAGGAGCAGGTTTGATTCCCAGCACCCACATGGTGGCTCACAACTACTCTAGTCCCAGGGGATCCAATGCCCTGTGGACACCAGGCACACAAGTGGTACACAGACATACATGCAAACAAAAACACTCAGTATATATAAAATAAAATTTTAAAAAGGTAAGCATAAGGGTATGTAACATTTATTGCTGCTAATACTGTTCTTGAGTTTCACAAGATCCTGCTCAGCCCTAATCCCATTTTTCAATGAAGCTCAGATACATCACATTCAGTCACATGTACACATAAAAAACATGTATCACGTGCTCCTATCAACTGGGCATTGTGCTAGACTGAGGACACAGAGTGACTAGAACAACTGTGTTTATATCCTTCCTGCAGCCTGTGATCTAGAGAGAGAGGAACAGATACTAAACAAGTATTCACACAATTGACGGTTAAGTTGACAGGAGCTGTGAAGAAGTGAGGCTAAAGGTCAGGAGCACCAGGACAGTGCCATGCAGCTGGAATCTGGAGCACGAGGTGTCAGCAGGCATTAGAGGTCAAAGGCTAGAGGTGAGTCATGCAGTGTGTTCCAGGTCAATGTGAAGGCTGAAGGGAGAAAGAACTTGGCATACTCAGAAGTGAATGGCCAGGACGGCAGCGCACAGTGCAGGAGCAGGACACCCTACACTGACAATGGGGTGGGGGAAGAGCAGGGAGAGCAGACACACAGGACAGACAGGCCTTGAAGTCACACATGCTGGAAAGACTGTGGATATTAACTAGGGGACAGTGGGAGTGGTGGCACACTCCCAGAACTCATGGGCAAAGTTAGGTGGACCTCTGTGAGTCTGAGACCAACCTGGTCTATATAGTGAATTTTAGGCCAGCCAGGATGACCTAGCCAGATCCTGTCTTAAAACAACAAAAACAGGGGCTGGAGAGATGGCTCAGAGGTTAAGAGCATTGCCTGTTCTTCCAAAGGTCCTGAGTTCGATTCCCAGCAACCACATGGTGGCTCACAACCATCTGTAATGGGGTCTGGTGCCCTCTTCTGCTGTGCAGGCATACACACAGACGGAATATTGTATACATAATAAATAAATAAATAAATATTTTTTTTTAAAAAAAACAAAAACAAGGAATACTTTGGGGATAGGAAAACAGGATGCCACAAAGGAAAAGAGTAATAATGAAACTAGGCAGATGTAAGCAAAGTCTGGGGATGCTTTAATCCACAGTCTACTTAGGACTCCAAGCACCTCAGCCAAGCAGCACTGTGCCTGAAATATTTTGAAGCCATACCTGAACATTCCCGCTAGTTCAGGACCTAGTGAACTAGAGGGAAGACTCACGGTGAGATGAAACAGGAGACACATGCTTCCATGCTACCGTGAGTAACCTCTTGCTCATATACGTACAGACCAGAGGTTTTCAACATGTGGGTCGCGACCCCTGTGGGGGTCAAACAACCCTTTCACAGGTCCACATGTCAGACACTTATATTACAATTCATAGCTGCAGCAAAATTACAGTTATGAAGTAACAACAAAAATAATTTTATGATTGGGGGTCACCACACATGAGCAACTATACTTATTAAAGGGTCACAGCATTAGGAAAGTTGGGACCATGTTATAGACAACTGCAGTGAACTAAAGGCAGTCAGAGTGGGAGTAAATGCTAAATGCAATTCCAAGTAAAAGTCGTTCTGCCCCACACCCAACTCATGTACGGTTTGTCACTCTCATCCAGATCACATCTCTTCTACCAGTCGCACACAATGACAAGCGATGACACTGTCACATTCAACAGAGCACTGCCCACAGGCAACGTCTCTCTGATGTTTGATAGCCTAGGCAAGCCTGTTTAAAAAGTAGACTAACATGTACACCCGTATCCCTAATTAAAGCAGGAGCCTATGAAAACCCAAGAAATGCGTCTAGTATAATTTCCCTAAACTAATGCTGTTCAAAAGGGAACAGAGCCTTCCTGAAAATGAAACCAGTGTGGCTTCCGGACGGCATGCAGACTGGCCCAGAGCAGAAGGGCGGGGTCACGTCAGGTGCAGCTAATTAGGAATCTGAGAAAGCGTCATACTATCTTACTAAACACAGGATATTTTACAGGCATGTTAGAGAAAACATCCCAATTTAGTCTTCCATGATCCTCGTGACAAGACAATAAGAAAAGTTAATAAAATGTTAGTACTGTTTTAAAAAATGCAGTTGGTGGAACTACAGAAAAACACACAGGAAGTTACTCTGGTTCACAGAGAATTTACAGGGTAATGTTGACTGCAGAACCAAAATACAGAAACTTTGACAAATCTGTTAAATTCTAAAATTTTAGATTCTAGGGAACTGGTGGCAGTTGGGAATAAAAACAACAAAACCCGCACAATTGGCTTTAGAATGGCAAGATATCTACTCTGGATGCAAAAAAAAATGATTAAAAATATGAAAGCCTGTCTTCTTGATAAAGTTACGCTTAAGCAGGAAGACAGCCTTAGTGTTACAGCCGAGGCGGCCCATGTGGGAAGGAGTACCAGAGTTACACCCACCTCTCTTCTTTGGGAGGGAATGGGCTCACACACACAACAGAAGAAACCCTGGGCAGAAAGACGGAGCGGTAGTATTTCCCACCAGCACCCCTTCAGCCCAGGACCACACAAATGGGAAAACCTAAAACCTCAAGAAATCAAGAGGGTTTTATTTTCCCTCCTCAGTACTATATTACGATAGTACTTACAAGCATTTGAAAACGGGATACGTGGTCTTTACCTGCCACTTCATCTCTCTGCTTCCTGACAAAGATGGGAAGCCACTACCGCTTTCTATGCATGAGGACTAACTGATGCTCCCACGCAGGCAGAGCGACCCTAACCGGGCCTCATTTGAATATACTTGTTACACATTATCCGAAAGGTTGTCAGAGGGACAGTATACAGCAAAATTCAAACTGGGAGCTCAGTCAGCACATAGGCTCATATCAGCTGGTACAGGAAACATTCCCGGAAGTACTCCACAGCACCTGGGCTTACTTCCATTTCTCAGTCCTGACATTAATGTCATTATTCGTCGCTAGAACCTCAGAGTTGTTGGTTCTGTTTTTATTTTGTGTTCATCTTTGCAACAGACTTGTGAGGTACTCAAGAGAATAATAAATTCTATAATAAATAATAATAAATAAATCTCAGTCTGGACGTCTCTGAAAGCCAAAGCAGTTTAGCTGTCGCCAAAACACTGGAGTTCAGGTATTGACAGTCAAGACTGCATTTCCAAACACCAGGATCACCTCAAGATCTAATTTTCAGGTCTAGCTCAATATACCCCCTACTCTAAGATGAAGCCATTAGGACACATAGGCCAACCGAATTAGAAGTTGGTGTGACCCCCTGTCTCTGGGGAGTCTGGAGTTTGGGATGCAAAGGCGACCAGAGGGCTCCGGGAAAACGATCTGAAATGCAACTCTTAGCCCTCCCCTTTTACAGCTACTTGGCAACATTCCTAAGAGCGAGCTCACACTCCCTTTAAATGTGTCACGTGTACGACATGCTGTGTCACGTGTATGACATGCGTGCACGGAGAGGTGTGATGTGAAGGCCCAAGCAAAGGCTTATATAGAATAAAGTGGTAAGGCCATCGAAAGTAGAACCTTTATCAGCCATAAAACCACAGCTACAAATGGATTAGTAGGTTTTCTCTGAAGTCCTTTTCTTTTGATCTGCGTTCTCAGAATTACCATTCCAGGAGAATGTGCATTTTAGTGGCGGAAAAACTGCACCTGCCTACGTGTCTGTTATTGATATTCTTCTTTCTCCTCTCCATTCCCAAAACTGGCTGAAAAAGCCGTGTTAAAGATCCTGCTCGACACCACACGGTCGCACGGCTTCCCACCGCTCTCTCCATCCTCCTTCGAAGGGGGCCCGTGTGATTCGAGAACGTTCTCAGACCACTTTAAAAGGGGGCTCACAGGAACAGTGCCCACCTACCCACGCGCACCAGCCCACATGACATCTGTGCCAGGCAGCATGCACACCCTCCAGGCATCAACTAGCCTGCCAACTCAACAGGGCAGAATTGGGCAGACCACAGGACTATGCCGTGACTGGCATACCACCAGTCTCCAGGGCAAATGTCCAGGCAATGCCTATTGCCAGGACTTGGGCAATAAACAGAGAGCTTGGCTCTGGCCTGGGTCCTGGACCCAGAGCAAAACTGCCCGGCCCACCCACTAACCACTGACTTCGTACTTGGCACTCTATCCAGCCACCTTCTTCCTCACAACCCTCTCTTTGGCACCACGCCTGGCTAGTTGGCCTAAAGTAGGGGACCGAAGGCCTCCGGAATAGACAGTGCACCTGTGTCCGGGCATAGCTCCTAAATGAAGAAGATCCTGGACACTCACCTGGGCTGACTCACACTCGGTAAGCAGCCCTCATGCCCACCAACCGGCCCGTTCCCAGACCCCTCTGCTTACAGCCCGGCAAGCCTTCAGGCTCTCTTCCTCAGGAGCCCGGGTATGCAGGGCCAGGCCACTAAGGGACTCACACCACTGGCCCCTCACACGAGGCCCCTCCCTACAAACACACCGTCTCGGCCTCACCCCTGATTCCCATTCCCACGCGGGCCCGACCCTGACAGCACACCAACTAGAAGCAAGCCAGGGATAGCGAGTCCCTCTGCTCCCAATATTTGGCGCCCCCGTTCTCCCAAAGTCCTGGTTCTCCTTTGTGTCCACTCCGCTCTCCTTCCTCTCCCACCTGCTTTCTCGGTGCTTCCAGTCCCAGCCTCCCAGTGTCGCCATCCCAGTTCCCCCACCACACAACAACCACCGTTGTGCCCGGAGTCAAGCGAGCCCTGCCTGTCTCACCTACGGCCAGGGTCGCCGCTCCACCACCAGCCCGGCGGGTCAGCCAGCGCATGCGCGAGCCGGGCCCCACGACTCCATGACAACCCGGTATTCGCCGGGTCTCTAGCAATTCCCCAGGCCTCCCGCCCCTTTCTCCACCCCCTCGCCTCCGCGACGGCTTTCGCCGGTCACGTGACCCGGCTCCGCGGAACCACCAGCACCACGGAGACTGCGCGCTGTGCTCCTAGACGGGCACTTGGAGACCCGCCCTTCCCCCCCTCCCCCCCCCCCCCCCCCCCCCCGCTTCCCCGCTCTACGCCGGAAGACCTGCGGCGCTCTCTCCGCCGCGGAGGTCCTCTCTATGGTCGGCACCTACGGCTTCGCCGCCATTTTATCGCGTTCATCTAGTTATTGTGTTGAGAGCAGGCACTTATGATCGGGTGTTGAGGTCAGGGGTGGTGGCTTCTAGCCACCCGGCTGGAGTCGGGATTCCTCTGGAGACTCTGAGGGGAAGCTACTCTCGGGGTGTGTCCTCTAGGAACCGGACCCGCCAGGCCTGCGGTGGCTGCAGCGCCCAGCGTGGGAGGACTCCCGCGGGCTGGCAGCCCAGCGCGGTGGCTCTGCGGTTCGCTCACATTTTTGCCACGCCTGTCGCCTGTTTGCTTTCCCGTCAACCCTCCAGACCGTGCACGAGGGCTAGACGCGAAATTAGTGGGATGACTTCATCCCATTTGATGTTTGGCTCACACTGCCCGGTACTGTGGGAGAAGTCGGGTTTTATAGACGATGCCTGGCCCTGGGAAGTTGCCCCTCGAATACCATGAAGGGAAAGGGCAGCACAAAAATGAGCATAATCCCTAAGAGGAGTGCTTCACAGCTTAAAAGGAGGACCGTTGGAGCTTGGTTCTGCAGCTGTCCTTGTCTGCCCAACCCGGTACTCCAGAAAGTGCTGTTAAACATTAAATAAAAAGAGGGTATTACGGTTTCGGCCGCATTAGCGGTATGAAGAGCTCAGGGAGCACATGCAGCTAATGGCTGCTTTATTGGACAGCGAAGATTATCGCATGTTCTTGGCACTGCAGATAGTTAAATTGGACCTTGCGGATCTAGACGGCGAATGGTCCTGCATTGGTAATCCAAGGAGCTTAAAGGTCATAGTTAATCCACATTGTTCGTCCAGACACAGATGATGCTAATGTATTAGCATGAATGTACTTATTAGCATAAACTCTCCCAACAAGTAATAGTTAAATGCCTGCACCGTGTAAGGCTGTTGTTTGGGAAATGGAGGGAATGAAAACAATGGTTAACCATTATCACATCATTAAGAGCTTTACATTTCTCAGGACGCCTCAAAAATTGTATGGCTTCGGTGCTGTTATCCTTTCATTATAAACCAGGGAACTGAAGTTTGTGCCTCTGACACAGCTGCAAGGCCTGAGCTTAACAGGGAAGACACACTGCCCTTAACTAAAAACGATCCTTGCCTCAAACACCTTAAAGATTCAACACTTGAAATAAAATGGTCTAATAACCAACACGAGAAAATGTAAGTGCCAAAAAAGCGAACAAATCAATAAAAGCAAAGGAGAAAAAATTTATTCAGCTTGAGTCATTGTTGAAAGAGGAAGACACTAGGTAAAGCTGTAAGTACAGATAAAAGTCACTTTACAGTAACGGAAGTGGGATAATACACACGGGCAGAAATGAACAAATGAAATATGCAGAGCCATGAGGAATGACTTTGTCTTGGACTTCAAAAAGAGGAAAATAAGTCAGATTTCTCTTGCATAATAGCAGACAGCTACTTGAATTTCAAAATAAAATCAGTGGTATGTATAGATAAACGTAATTTTATAAGTATTTTACTCTATGAGTCTATATTAAGAAATTCATAAAAGAAGATAGGATATTGTTAGGTAGCCAAATCATTTTTTCTTCCTTTATTGATTTCCCAGGGTTGTAAATTGGCCCCTGTATGGATAGTTTCTGTGGCCTGGGCCTTTCATCATTGTTCTAAGATTCTTGGTTAGGCTAAGGTCCCTGTTAATGAAGAATAGATTTTGAAGCATGATTCTTTTGACTTTCAGGTCTTAGCAGTTTGAATCCTCCCTAGTTCCACTGGAGGCTCAAGACTTATTTTACCAACACCATCTCCAGCAGGGGGAGACATGATACCTTAAATGCTGCATTAGAATTTGAGACTAGATTTCCCCCTGCAAGCAGAGCTGGGTCAGAAATCTCAACTCTGTCCAGTCTGCTTCAATAAATTATCACCTATCCATATGAGGATTTGACTTTTTAGTCCCATGTAAGGTGTGTATTGTGTATGTATACATGTGTATGTACATGTGTGTGAGATTTTATATTAATATTATACACACACACACATATATATATAAACCTTTCAACTCTTAATTGTGTCTGTCCTGGCCTGGTACTCACTTTGTAACCCACGCTGACCCCACCTTAAGCTCACAGTAATTCTCTTGCCTCTGCCTCCTGAACTCTGGAACTCCAGATGTGAGCTACTATGCCTGGTATACTTTCAAATATTTATAAATAATCATTTTGTCCAGGCTTGGTGGTACATTCCTATAATCCTAGCTACTTGAGAGGCTGAGGCAGAAGGATGACTTGAACCCAAGAGGTCAAAGCTACTCTAGAGACAGGGGCTGGGGAAAGATCCCAGTGTTTAATAAATAAACAAATAAATAATTGATACATAACTTGAATTTAAAATTACAGTTATTTTAAAATCATTTACAAGATACTAGTAATGTGAACCAAGGAAACCATCCAAAATACCTAGTTTCAAATCCCAGCTTCTTTCAGTATCAATTTATAAAAGAAAAGGCATCTTGAGATCCCATATACAAAAGATATAGGTATAATCACAATGTAAAAATTGGATAATTTCAAGATGGGCATGGTGGTGTACACCTTTAATCCCAGCACTCAGGAGGCTGAGTTGGAGGCCAGCCTGCTCTACAATACAAGTTCCAGGACAGCCAGGGCTGCACAGAGAAACCCTGTCTGAGAAATCAGAGTCATGCGAAACCAGAGTCACGTTCTCATTTCTCCAGCTTTACCAAGGACCAGAAAAAAAAAAAAAAAAAAAAAAAAAAAAACACAAGGACTGGATCAGTTCCTGGACTAGCATTTGGGAGCCAGTGATTTCATTTTTCTGATTTCCCTTGGTCATCTGTAATATCCTCTAGTATTAATCAGTACCTGGCATTATTGATGCTGGCCAATTAGTAGAGTGAGGATCTGCTGGTGTGGTAGACACGTGTGCACTGGAGGATCTGCTGGTGTGGCAGACACGTGTGCACTGGAGGATCTGCTAGTGTGGTAGACACACGTGTGCACTGGAGGATCTGCTGGTGTGGCAGATACGTGTGCACGGGAGGATCTGCTGGTGTGGTAGACACATGTGTGCACTGGAGGGTCTGCTGGTGTGGTAGACACACGTGTGCACTGGAGGATCTGCTGGTGTGGTAGACACATGTGTGCACTGGAAGGTCTGCAGGTATAGACACGTGTGTGCACTGGAGGGTCTGCTGGTGTGGTAGACACGTGTGCACTGGAGGATCTGCTGGTGTGGTAGACACGTGTGCACTGGAGGGTCTGCTGGTGTAGACACGTGTGCACTGGAGGGTCTGCTGGTGTAGACACGTGTGCACTGGAGGATCTGCTGGTGTGGTAGACACACATGTGCACTGGAGGATCTGCTGGTGTGGTAGACACATGTGTGCACTGGAGGGTCTGCTGGTGTGGTAGACACGTGTGTACACTGGAGGGTCTGCTGGTGTGGTAGACATATGTGTGCACTGGAGGGCCAGAGTCATTCTGAGGGGAGAGGCAGGTCTCCAGCACGGACAGTCTCACATGGGCACAGATATGGACAGGTCAGAAGTAGAAGGATGCACAGCCTCTTTCCCCTCAGCAGCCATGTTACTTCTTGACTGGTCTTCATAGTGGCAATCTGGAAGAGCAGGATCATGAGGAGGACAATGTCCAGATACAGTCAGGAGGCTAACATTCAGGCACAGTTTTGAGTCTGAGTCCGGGGCCAGGAAATTCCTCCCAAGCAGCTAGCTTGCTTTCTCTCTCCTTGCTGGTACTCTAAACTCTTTTCACATTCAAATATTCAGTCTCTGATACATAGAACATTCAAGGCTGACCTGAGCTTCATGAGACCCTGCAGAGAGGGAGATAAAGGAAATGAGAGGGAGAGAAAGGTCACTCTCCAGACTGTTCCACACTTATGATTCTAGAAAAGAATCACCAAAGCCCCACTATTCTTATCTCTCTGAATCATTTGTGGGTTTTATTTTTCATTCTGATCATTTGCTCAAGAATGCTCTTGAGGAGCTGGAGAGATGGCTCAGAGGTTAAAAGCACTGGCTGCTCTTCCAGAGGACCCTTGTTCGATTCCCAGCGCCCATATGTCAGCTCACAAACAGCTGTAACTCCAGTCCCAGATGGTCTGGCGCCATCTTCTGGTCTCCGCAGATACTGCATGCCCATGGTGCTCAGACATAAATGCAGACAGAACACTCACACACAAAAACATTAGCTGTTTTTTGTTTGTATCTTTTTAAAAAATGCCTCCTTAAATTTGATTTAGCTCAAAGTTGATGGTATTTAGAGTCTATGAAGAATCTCAATAGAGCGG
The DNA here is from genome assembly GCF_903992535.2 of Arvicola amphibius. Taxonomy (NCBI): domain Eukaryota; kingdom Metazoa; phylum Chordata; class Mammalia; order Rodentia; family Cricetidae; genus Arvicola; species Arvicola amphibius. The sequence continues at coordinate 91,975,075 of NC_052053.1, forward strand.
ACATGTGTAGTGTTGGTGTGACAGACCAAAACATTCCTAAGAACTGTGCCACACACTCCTGGAGGAGGTAGACTGGTTTGGATCTGTGAAGGTGTCACTCCAAGGGCTGGCCAGTTGGGTCTGTTTAAGACTCACCAAACCTGCTCCATCACTACCCTATATCTTAAAAGATTAGGAGACTGAAGGGCTCGGTGGATGGCTCAGTCAAAAAAGTACATGAACGTATGATGCTCCAGCATCCAAATAAGAAGCCAGGCATGAGTATGTCCTGCAATCTCAGCAAGGATGATGTCTTCATTACTGTCCTATTGCTGTGAAGACACTGTCACCAAGGGTGCGTATAGAAAAACAGCATGTAAATGGGGCTTGCTCACAGTCTCAGAAAACTAGTCCGTGATCATCACGGTGGAGAGACTGAGGTGACAGGCAGGCAGGCACAGTGATGGAGCAGTAGCTGATAGTTCACATCCTGATCTGCAGGCAGGCAGACATAGTGAGACTAGACCTGGTGTGGGCTTTTGAAATCTTAAACTCATTCCCAGTGACACATCTCCTCCAAAACCACACCTCCTAATCCTTCCTAAACAGGTCCACCAACAGGAACTCAAATATATGAGCCTATGGGGGCCATTCTTAGTCAAACCACCATAGGGGAGGTAGAGACAAAGGGAATGCCTGGGGCTTCCGGCCAGTTAGGCTAGCGTTAATCTACTAGTTCCAGCTCCCAGTGAGATCTTTTCTCTAAAGCTGAGATGAATGGCCCCTGAAGACCAACACTCAAGGTTGTCCTCTAGCTTTCGTTTGCACACACATATGTGCACATGCGTGTGTGTGTGTGCGCGCACACACACACACATACAAATTTATATGCGAAAACAAAAAAGAACTAAGAGCCTGAAATTGGTAAAGGAAATTAAGTTTATTTACAGTTTGACCAAACCAGGAAGAGAGACTCCCAGTTTCTCTCCACTTCTCAGTAGCAGTATTACGGCTCTATAGGAAAGATGAACTAAGTCAGGAAACATGCAACATGGGGTTGTCAGAGCTCTGTGTAATATCTTCCTGGGAAGCAAGTTCCTCTAGCTAGCTGGTGCCAGGACTTCCATCTTTCCCTTCCCCAGCATGGGATTCCTGGGGAAATTTTAATTATGGAGTCCATTGTTTCAAAAGCCTGATAGCCAAAGGGAAGGGCATAAGTGTCTCCTCTTCTGACCAGCTCCTCTCCTGCCATAGCTGGGACAGCACCACAACGGGCTGGACTAGCAGCTGCCTGATGTTAGGATGAAGTCCTGCCCAGTTGTTCATCAGGACTACCTGGAGGGTTTATCTCTGTCTGTCCAGAACTTGCTTTTCTGGGCCTCATTGCCTAATCTTGGAGCCCAAGATCTCAAAAGGAAGGCTGGAAAGCAAGTAATCAGTTTCCAAAGACTCAAATACCATAGGCTGGGTGGCTTTTTTTTTTTTTTAATTTGGGTGGGGACAACCTTTTGAAAATTTGAATGAAAAAGTCAGTCCTCCTAATTTAAATTCAAATTCTCTTTTCCTTGTTTAATGTCAAAGAAGATTTGAGACACGATAAAGCATTCATTCCCCCCCCCCCCCATGCTTTATCACGCTTTCAACCTGTTTTGAAGATGGTGATGGTGTCAAAACCTGCAGCTCAGTGGATCCCTTACAAGGCCACTGGTTTGCCTATGAAGCCATGCACCTTGGAAACCACACAAAAACAAAGGCATCATTAAGAAGTCTTTTCTACTGGTGTAAAAAGTGTGAACTGCTCACCCAGAACTTGGGTCTCTTTGTAGTTTACCGTGTCCCTTTTAAGACTTGAAAAGCTGCTTTTATCTAGTGAAAGCCTCATCCAGTGGAGCCAGGGGACAGGATCCAGACGCCCTCATTGAAGTGACAGCCATCCGCATGCAGAGCCGCAGTGCTTTTGGTCTTCCGCTTTGTGGTCAGGGATAACAGGATCACCCACAGGATCTGCCCACAGGGTGAATCCGGGAGAACTCAGGGCAATGCCGCGTACTAATAGTCTGATGAAATTTTCCCTGCAGCAACTTGTGACAGGGCATGGGGATTTTCTCCAGTGTCATCACACCCCAGCAGGGGTGATGGTGTCATCCAGGTGCAGGTGTTCTTAGCTGTCCTCTACCTGTTGTCTCCCCATGTCACATACAGCCAAGAAAGCAGATGACAGGCTCATCTCTATTACACGGGGAATTACCAAGTGGTTGCCTAGCAACTCCCATAGAGCAATCAACATGGTCTCTGTTGTGGTATATGGAGTGGTTGGCTTTCCTCTCAAGAACATTTGCATATTTCTCTTGGGTCTCTGAAAAAAAAAATAGGTATGTCTCACCAGCTCCGAAGCTATTTAAATGATCTTTGTCTTGCTTTTCCTTCACATTGCATGCTAGGGTAGTTCATTATCACAATAAGTGACAATTATTTGCTCTGATTATTAATACAGCAAATGCTCCAATTCAATTCAATTCAGTAAATGCTTTCCATGTTCCACAAGGCACTCTACACACGATAAAGAATTCTGAGGATGAACAAGTGTGACCCCTGTTCTTAGCCAACTCAAAATTTAGTGTAGATAGGTGGGGAACACAGCTCAATGGTAGAGCATTTACCCAGCACATACAAAACCCAGGGCGTGGTCCCCCGCCCTGGAGGTGGCGGGGAATAATGAATATAATTGCTTACATCTTTGATGTGTATAGAAATTACTTGTTTACATGTGTGAAACAAATGTGTATATGTGATAGAAAGGTATTTTTATTTAGGATAATTCCTTTGTGTTTGATCAAAGGATTTTTTTTTTCGCTTTTATAGATTCCTGCCTTTCTAACTTACAGCTGCAATCAGTTCAAAAAGCTGTAATCAGTTCAAAATCACTTTTAAGACCCAGCTCCTATTGGAATCTAAATAATTAGCAGCTCTTAAAAGGCTCTTGTAGGAGCGTGTCGCAGCCGATGTCTGATAGGATGGCGCGGCCCAGCGCCAGCCTGCACTGCAGTCTTTCAGCGTAATTGTCGCTGTGGTGTTCACAGCCCGCACTTCTATTTTGCACATTCCAGTTTAAAGAAGCCTCTTCCTTACCTTTCTTTGTCTGCTTTGGAGCGAAGTGACTGCCTCTTTGATCCTTTCTAACTCAGACCGGCGGGGAGAAACAGAGGGAGGACTGTGCGCCATCATCAACGAGGTGGCGACTCAGGAGTCCACCCTCAGCACCCATGTCGGCACCCACGCCCCTTGGGCAACCAGAGATCAACCAGGGATCCAGAAATCTGCCATGAAGGGGTGGGGACCTGGATACCATGCCCAGAGAGTCTGTCTGGACCAAAGGAGTAAAGAATGAATCTCAGATTGAATCCGTGTGTTTTTCTCTGGAAAATATGATAAGGGTTTGCAAAGCAAGTCTACCAACTGTCAATGTGAAGATAACTAACGGCTTCGTGTCAACGTTAGGAAAAGAACTGAGGCTGGAGAGACGGCTAAGAGGTTAGGAACACTTGCTGATCCTGCAGAGGACCTGGATTCGCTCCCCAGCACCCACACCTCTCAAAACAAAAACAAAAGGCAGTGGTAATGGCTCCTGCTGTCGAGCCGACAACCTCAGTTCCATCCCCTGAACCAATCTCAGGATACACACAGGGGAAGCCAAAAATCAAAGCACAGAGTCGTCCTTTAACCTCCACATGTGTGCTATGGCGTGTTCTTGCCCATCCCCCAAAACAAGTAAATGAAATAAAAAAAAATGTTTAAGTGGACCTGGGACAGATACTCTGCTGCCCTTTGATGCTGGCAACCCCTTCACGGCTGGAATCTATATCCCGTATCTGCCATTTATCCAGTGTGTCCTCTCCTTCTTCAGCTGAAATAGCAAAAATTTTGCCTCAGAAGCCTATATCCAATCCTATCTGATTCATTGTCCCTAACAGAGAACAAAAACCTATTTTCTTTCCATTCAGAAACCCTGCAGCTAGACTTTCTCTAGTTGCAGCTGGGGGGACAGTTTCAGAGAGATCCCTCACTTTTAACTAAAGAGCCCTCCAAGAAGTGGGGGGCTGGGCAATCAACTAATGGGGGGATGGACTGCCCCGGATGCTGTCCTGTAAGTTTTATCTATTTACTTTTAAAATTATTTTTATTTTATTCTCTGTGTATGGATTTTTTTTACCTATGCACTGTGTAAGTGTATGTTCCCGGCACTCTGGGAGGTCAGAAGAGGGTATAGGATCCTCTGGATCTGGAGTTGCAGGTGGCTGAGAGTGGTCACACAGGTGCTGGAAATCAAAACCAGTCCTCTGGAAGAGAAGCCTGTGCTCTTGACTACTGAGCCATCTCTCTAGCCCCTAAATGGGGTTATTCTATGTTTATATTTTGAGATAGGGTCTTATGTAATCCACACTGGCTTTAAACTCCCTCTCTAGCTGAGGATGACCTTGAACGTCCGATCCTCCTGAATGCCTGTGGTGCTGGAGAGCAAACCCAGTGCTTCCAGAACTCAAGACCTGTGCTCTACCCTCTACACCCCAAGCCCCTTTTGGTTTCAGGGTTAGGGATTGAATGAACCCAAGGCCTTCTTTGTAGCCTTGTGTAAGCGACAAGTATGCACTTTACCAAGGAGCCCACGGCATTTTTCACGGTGTCATTGATGAAGACAGAATTTTATTGTGACCCACATATAGAAGAAAGAAGGCCTGGTATCTCAGAATGCAGAACTTCAACATCCCGTTTGTACATTTTTGTGTCCCAGCCTACATGTCATTAGCCTCTTCGGAAGGTCTCCTCGTCAGGTTGTTTCCGGAAAGCCCTCAAGGGCTCAGGAACAAACCAACTATGCTCTTCTATTTCAGCCTCTCCGCTGATGACCTGACATTTGCAAGCCCCATAAAAGGGAATGCCTCTGTAAGAACATTGTCACTCTGCTGGGAACAAATATTCTCTCCCCTCTCTGCTAAGACCACTGTAGGTCAGTCAGCAAGTTGCCAAAGAGGAAGGCAGGAAGAAGCAATGACCCTCTCACTGTGTGTTCTATTTTCTTTTCTTAGAATATTATCATCTTATTTCTTTGTGTATTTATAGAGAGAAAGGGTCTTTCTAAGTAGTCCTGGCTGTCCTGAAACTCCTTATATCAACCAGGCTGGACTCGAACTCACAGAGATTATCCTGCCTCTGCCTCCCGCGTGCTAGACTAAAAGGGATATACTACCCTTTTACACACTAGTGTACTTCCTTAACTAGTTGGACTTCACACACACTGGTGGTGCACTTTCTTAACTACTTGGACTTGATGAACTTAATCCCAGCACTCAGAAGGTAGGCAGGCAGATCTCTGTGAGTTTGAGGTCAGCCTGGTCTACATAACAAGTTTCAGGCCATCCAGGGCTGCATAGTGAGACCCTGCCTCAAAAGACCCAAAAAAAAAAAAAAAAAAAAAAAGCAAAACTGCTTGTGCTGTGGGACAATGGTCTGTACCCTGTCACTTGTATTTTAAATAAACGCTGATTGGTCAGTAACCAGGCAGGAAGTAGAGGCGGGGCAACGAGAATTCTGGGAAGAGGGAGTTTCAGTCTGCAGTCATCACACAGACAGAGGAAGCCAGACACAGAGCAAGCAAGATGTGTCTGCCTCCCTGAAAATGGTACCAAGCCACGTGGCTAACACAGACAAGAATTATGGGCTAATATAAGTTGTAAGAGTTAATAAGAAGCATGAATTAATACACCAGTTTATAACTTTTTTTGGCATCCACCATCAATGGCCAGCTCTTTTTTATGTTTATTTATTTATTATTTATACAGTGTTCTGCCTGCATGTGTTTCTGCAGGCCAGAAGAGGGCACTAGATCTCATTACAGATGGTTGCGAGCTACCTTGTGGTTGCTGGGAATTGAACTCAGGATCTTTGGAAGAGCAGACAGTGCTCTTAACCACTGAGCCATCTCTCCAGCCCAATCAGTTTATAATTAATATAGACCTCTGTGTGATTCTTTGTGACTGAACGGCTACCTGACCAGGCAGGAACTGGGTGGGACAGAAACTTCTGTCAACAGAAACCTCTGTCTACATGCTTGTGCTTTTACTTGCTCCAAATCTTACACAATTCCTTCTCCTTTTCTCACTCCAGCTTTTCCCTTACTGGGGCTAGAAGCGAGCTGTGTGAGCTAGGATGGAGGGTGGTGGACAGGTGACTAATTCCTCCCCTTGTTCTTCTCTTCTTCCCAGGGAACCTAGCACTTAAACAACTCCAATAAAACTCAAACCTTTCCTCCTCCCACAAAAAAAGGAGCAAGAGTAAGCCAGTCAGTACAAATGATTGCTACTATTTGGGCCAGTTGAGGAGGCTGGTGACATTCTGGAAATCCCATTCCAGCATCCATAAAACCTAGGTGTGTTAGAGGTTCCTTGTATAACTTTAAAATGGGACCATAGAAACTGCTCAGTGCTTAACAGCACTTACTAGCCTTTCAGAGGACATGAGTTCAGAACCCAGGGCCCACATAGGGAGGTTCACAAATGCCTATAATTCTAACTCTGTGGGATCTGGCCTCCAAGAGCGCCCGCATGCACGTGACATACATTCCTACAGACATACACATACATAAACACAGCTCATGAATAAACAATTGCTAAAAATAAAGTTGTTTTTTTTTTTAAAAAAAAAAAAGGTTTAAATGGAGGGCTGGAGAGATGGCTCAGCAGTTAAGAGCACTGGTTGCTATTCCAGAGAATTTAAACCTGGTTCCCAGTACCCATATGGTAGCTCATGACTTTTTTGTGACTCCAGTCCTAGGAGATCCAATCAAGAGCACTGCATGTACATAGTACACAGCCATACATGCAGTAAGAACAACCATACGCAGAAAAAATAAAAATAAAGGCTAAGGGCTGCAGAGATGACTCAGTGGTTAAGAGCACTGGCTGCTCTTCCAGAGGTCCTGAGTTCAATTCCCAGCAACCACATGGTGGCTCACAACCATCTGTAATGATGGTTTTGGTGTGCAGGGATACGTGCAGAAAGAACACTGTATATGTAATAAATAAATGAATCTTTAAATTAAACATTTTTTAACTTAAAGATGATGTTAAATGTTAGTTTAACTTAAAAATGATGTGTTAGGCAGAGAGGTGACATCCCAGCACTCAAGAGGATGAGAAGCTCAAGGCCAGCCTCTGCTATATGAGACATTGTTTAACAACAACCTACACTGTAGATGGAGCTGCGGGCCGCTTCCCAGCTCCTGGCCGCCGGCTAGCTTTACCCAAAATAATTACACGGAAACTGTATTCATTTAAATACTGTTTGGCCCATTAGCTCTAGCCTCTTACTGGCTGACTCTCACATCTTGATTTACCCAAATTTAGTCATCTGTGTAGCACCACGAGGTGATGGCTTACTGGGAAGATTCTAGCCTGCGTCCATCTTGGGTCGGAGCTTCATCACATCTGACTCACATTCTGTTCTGTCTACTCTACCCACCTAAGGGCTGGCCTATCAAATGGGCCAAGGCACTTTCTTCTCTCTCTTTTTTAAAAATATTTATTTATTTATTATGTATACAATATTCTGTCTGTATGCCTGCAGGCCAGAAGAGGGCACCAGAACCCATTACAGATGGCTGTGAGCCACCATGTGGTTGCTGGGAATTGAACTCAGGACCTTTGGAAGAGCAGGCAATGCTCTTAACCTCTGAGCCATCTCTCCAGCCCCGGCAGTTTCTTTATTAACCAATGAAATCAACACAAACAGAAGACCCTCCCACATCACTACACGAAGTATACAATCCCACTCCTTTGTTTTATTTTGCTTGGATTTTTTTTGTTGTTGTTGTTGTTTTGTTTTTCAAGACAGGGTTTCTCTGTGTAGCTCTAGCTGTCCTGTAACTAACTCTGTAGACAGGCTGGCCTTGAACTCAGAGATCCGTCTGCCTCTGCTGGAATTAAAGGCAGGTGCCACCACCATCATCACCCCACTCTTCAATGTTCCTCTTGTAAGTTGGACATCATGAAACTCAGTTGGTAGAGTACTTGCCTGGCCTGTGGGAAGCTCTAGGTTTGGTCCCAGTACCAGCATAGAACTGGATGTGACAGTCTGCTCCTATAATCCCAACACCCGAAGGGAGAGACGGGAGGATCAGAAGTTAAAAATTATCCTCAGCTACAGAGTGATGTCAAGGTCAGTTTAGAATTCATGAAACCCTGCCTCAAAACAAAATTTAAAAACAGTGATGATAATTTAAAACAAAGGGATTCTTTAATAGACTTTAGTGTAGGGAAGAGCCACTTCATGGGGACCCCGAGAGGTTGAGAGGTGCTTTCCGATGAGCATGGCGGTGGCGGAGCTCCAAGTGTAATGCCACCCTCCTGTTGTTCTTCTACCACAAGAATTTTCCCCATAGAAACACCCATTCCCAGCCCCAGAAAAGAAGCCAACACAAAGCCAGCTATTTCTATCCAGAAAACACAAACGACAAAGAGAGAAATGTTATTGCCCTAAAAGCAAATGTCAGAGTGTGACGGGCCACGCACGCGAGTACGCTAGACGGAAGGCAAGTTGGGCAGGAACTATGTTCGATGGCAGTAGAATACAGGCCTGCTTCCTACAAGCTGGGCTCCTGCTGTGATAGTCTCCATCAGCTGTGGCAAAACACCTGAAGTAAAGAGAGGAAAGGGTGCGGTGGCATGTGGTCTTAATTATTTTTTTCTTTTTTGTTTTTTGGGTTTTTTTATTTGTTTGTTTTCAAGACAGGGTTTCTCTGTGTAGTCCTGAAACTCCCTCTGTAGACCAGGCTATGATTTTAGTTCTTATACAAAACAAAGAAACAAACAAAGACAGGCATAGTGGCACATACCTTTAACACCAGAACTCGTGAATCACTGTGAGTTCAACAGCCTGATCTACCTACATAGGAGACCCTGTCTCCAAAAAAAACGGAAGAAAAAAATGTGAAGTGGGCTACCCTGAGAAACAGTTCAGTTCCCAGAACCCACATTTAAAAAAAGCCAGATAGCCTAGAATGTCACAGGTTCAAAAGCAAGAAACAAGAGAGGTCCAGCTTCAGTGAGGTAGAAGGCAAGACCCACCTCCTGAGAGTTGTCCTACACCATACACACACATATCATATATACACACCATGTACATACACACACATCATACACACACATACAATACACTATACACACACATCATACACACACATACCATACACCATACACACACACATCATACACACACATAGCATACATCATACACACACACATCATACACACACATACCATACACCATACACACATACACATCATACACACACATACCATACACCATACACACATACCATACACACACATACCATACACCATACACACATATCATATATACATACCATACACATACACACATATCATACACACACATACCGTACACATACACACACATCATACACACACATACAATACACTATACACACACATCATACACACACATACCATACATCATACACACACATCATACACACACATACAATACACTATACACACACATCATACACACACATACCATACACCATACACACACACATCATACACACACATAGCATACATCATACACACACATCATACACACACATACCATACACCATACACACATACACATCATACACACACATACCATACACCATACACACATACCATACACACACATACCATACACCATACACACACATATCATATATACATACCATACACACACACACATATCATACACACACATACCGTACACATACACACACATCATACACACACATACAATACACTATACACACACATCATACACACACATACCATACATCATACACACACACATCATACACACACATACCATACACCATACACACAAATAAATTTATTAAATAAAACCGAGAGATGGCTCAACAGTGAAGAGCGCATGCTGCCTTTGCCAAGGGTCCAGTTTCGGGTCACAGAACCCTTACCGTACTCAGCACCACACAGCCTAACTCCCCACGGCCACCTTTCATCCTGTGCAACCTCTAACAATATCATCCTTCATAACAAGACCTTGGGTGATGTAACATTTAAAAAAATATGCCACTAATAGTCTTGGGGTCCCACACACGCACACACACAAGCTGCAGATGTACTTCAAGTTTTGTTCTGCTATCTTCTTGATCTTACTGGAAGGATCCAACATGCTTAGGAAGTGACAAACATTAAAACCACTCAAGCCCGTACAGAGAGAGAGCTCCCTCTAAGCCCCAAACCCATTCTCTATTGGAATAAACATTATCACAACCAAAGAGCTCGGCCTATCGTCCTAAATCGTTATGACTTCAGCATTAAAAAAAAAAAAAATTTCCTGGCATAACTGGTTTCCAAACCTAGCAGCCAAGGCAGCCCTAGCCTAGGCTGCCTAGCTCTAGACTGGGTAAAGATTAACATTAGAGGAGTGGGTGGATTGGTGCCTTTCTTTCCTCTGAGTACTGGTTTTGAGAAAATGATTTTGATGATACCTTGTATGGTCCCATTATCTGCCACTTCCCATTCAGAACTCTGTCCCTTTGCTATTGCTTTTTTTTTTTTTTTTTTTTTTTTTTAAATAAGGTCTTGTGTATCTCTAAGCAGCTGAGGACGGCCCTGAATGCCTCATCCTCTTGCCTCTGCCTCGCCTCCTCCCAAGGGTTGGACCACAGTACATGATTTCAGTTTTTGGGCTTTTGTTTTTGTTTTCTGCAAATTGAACCAAGGGTCTCATGCACGTCATTTAAGTGTTCTTCCAGCTGAACTGTAACCCCGGCTCCTTTTGCTTTTTGTGTATAGAGTGTGTGCCTGGCCATCTGGCAGCCCCTTGTTCACCCATTCACATGTTCTCTGCCGGCTTTGTTTATGGTTTTCCTGGTTGGGGGGCGGGGGGAAGCAGTATAATCTCCCATGTCCCTCAGGCTGGCTGTGTGGGTGCTCAGGCTCCCCTGCAGGCCCCTCTCATCTCCTTTATTCCACATATTTGACACATGAGGCAGTTTCCACTTGCAAAGCACATCCAGTCCCCTGATTGATTCCAGCACTGGGAATGCCCAGGACAGAGCCAATAAAATGTGTGACTGGCAAGGACTTCTTACTGAATATCTGAAAGATGCGGGGGGCGGGGGGGGGGCAGATGGAAGACCTGTCTCTGAACGGACTAGAATGTGGGGCTCTTTAGCAATGAAAATGGACCAGACTGTGACCTGAAAAGCCATGAGACAGACCCGTGTGGAAAACAAACCGACAACTCACTCTCCACCTGGGAGGAGAAACTAGAAAGTGGCTTTTAATTCAAACCCGAAGTGCTTTGGTACCATTGTTACTTGTTCAACATCCTTCTTTCAGCATTAGCTTTGGCCAAATAAAGTCTGTTATGGTTTAAGTAAAATGCTGCAGGTCCCCGAGTGCAGTGGGCAGCAGGCCATGAGACCATGCCACAGGTCCCTGAGCGGCAGCAGGCAGTGGGTACAAGACCACGGCTGGCTATGAAGGCAGCCAGGTCCCAGGCAGGAAGACACATGGTGGGTGAGAGACTGATATGGATAGGCACACCATGCAGAGTGAAGCTGGATATGTATTTAGTGGGTTATGGAAGGGAAGGGGAGAAGGGGGAAGAGCAGAGAGAGAGAAACAGAGAGGGGGGGAAGGGAAGAAGTGGGGAGAAGGGAGAGACAGAAGCTGCCTCTGAGGAGTGGGGGAGAAGAGACTAAGGCTGGAAGCTGAAGATTAGCTTGCCTCTGTGGGGGGGGGGGGAGGTAGGGGAGGTGGGGGCGGGCGTGGCTTGTCTCTTAAAGGGACAGGACAAACCATTACAAAGTCTCTGGACTGCACATGGGCTCTCTATTAAAAGGATGTAGAACACCACTTTCGCAGGAAATGCAATGGCCAGGATATAGACAAAGCCTTGGTAACCACCAATGTTATGGAACACAGGCACAGAAAGACCTAAATAGGACCTTGGTGTGGTGCTCATAAAGGAACAATTGCTGCAAGATACTTGATTACACTATGCATAGATGTGTCACTGTGATTGGTTTAATCAAGAGCTAAACAGCCAATAGCTAGGTAGGGAAAATAGGCGGGACTTCCAGGCAAAGAGAGGAACTGGGGATGAATCTAGGCACACAGAGGAGAATCAGGAGAGGCACAATAAGTAGGAGGTACAGAATGAAAGGTAAAAAGCCATGTGGTAGAACAACGATTTAAAAATATGGGTCAGTTTCCGATATGAGAACTAGTTAGGAACAAGCCTAAACTGTAGGCCAAGCTTTCCTAATTAATAAGAAGTTCCCGTGTTGGGCTGGAGAGATGGCTCAGTGGTTAAGAGCATCGCCTGCACTTCCAAAGGTCCTGAGTTCAATTCCCAGCAACCGCATGGTGGCTCACAACCATCTGTAATGAGGTCTGGTGCCCTCTTCTGGCCTGCAGACATACACACAGACAGAATATTGTATACATAATAAATAAATAAATAAATAAATATAAAAAAAGAAGTTAGAAAACAGGGGGAAAAATTAAATTGAATTTAAAAAATTAAAAAAAAAATCTATGTGTATTTTAGCCGGGCGGTGGTGGCACACGCCTTTAATCCCAGCACTCGGGAGGCAGAGGCAGGTGGATCTCTGTGAGTTCGAGACCAGCCTGGTCTACAAGAGCTAGTTCCAGGACAGGCTCTAAAGCTGCAGAGAAACCCTGTCTCGAAAAAACCAAAAAAAAAAAAAGAAGTCCCCATGTCATTATTTGGGAGCTGGCTGGTGGGGCAGAGAAAGACTCCTTACGAACAATAGCACGTGCAAGGGTATTTAGCTAACAAGGAGAGGAGTTGCTATTATTTTCAATGTGGGAGCGATGAAATGACTAAAAGATGGATTCTGGATTCAAATAGAAGGAAATAGTGCCAGGCCACTAGGAAGAATCTTCTTATGCATTTACTGTATCATAAAACAAATAAATATGTGCACAGTTCTTCTCTACCCAGTATTCTAAATTTCATTGATAAATTACTATTCCTCACAAGGACCTGTGCATTTTATATGTTAATTTTAAATTAATTTATTTATACAAACAGGAGATTTTTTTCATCAAGTCATTAAAAAAAAATCCTGGGAGCTGGCACACCAGAGTGTGGCCTCTGATGACCTCTGTCCGGCCAGCGGTGCCGCACCTTCAAAGAGGGTAGAACAAGAGGGAAAGTTGGATTTCCAGAACGGACGAAACACAGTAACTTAGTGGTTTCTGAAAGCCTTTCTCACTAGAGGCTGGCAGAAGGTTCTGTTCCATGTGGTCATTCAGAAAACCAGATTTTGTTTTGTTTGGTTTTGGTTTTGGTTTTGTGTCTTCTTCTAGGATATATATTTCACTTGTATGCTCAAAGCTGGATCTCGGGCAAATTCTCATTATGATTTAAGGAAAAGATAAAGCAGTCTGGATTAGGCAAACCACTAAACTTAAACTGTAGGACTAGAGACAGGTGTGGTGGCACAGGCCTTCCTAAGTTCAAGCCCAGCCTGGTCTACAGAGTGGGTTCCAGGACAGCCAAGGCTACACAGAGAAACCCTGTCTTGAAAACAAACAAACAACACTCCCTTCCCTAAGCCTTCTTTTGCTCATACAGTGTAATGCGGTTACATGGTCACATCTCTGGCAAGGAGGTGAAGGACAACTACTGACCCCACTATAAATATGCACCTGCGGGGGCTGGAGAGATGGCTCATGGGTAAAAAGCACTGGCTGCTCTCCCAGAGAACCTGGTTTCAATTCCCTGCATCCACATGACAGCTCACAACCATCTGAAACTGAAGCCCCAGGGGATTTGTTCTTCTGGCCTGTGCAGGAACCAGGAATGCCTGCAGTGCACAGACCTTCAAGCAGGCAAAACACTCATACACATAAAAATAAATGAAATTATATATGTACACATATATAGTGTGTATGTGTGTCTGTGTGTGTCTGTGTGTACACACACGTGTACATCGCGGCCAGAGGGCCACCTCCCTATCACTCCTTCAGCACACATCTACCTATTTTTTGAGATAAAGTCTCCCTCTGGGACCTGGAGAGATTAGACTAGACTGCAGTGGACCCCAGACGCCCCTGTCTCTCCCTCCCTATCCCCGAGAGCACACACCAAGCTTCATTTTTCCTCCATGGGTTCTGAGACTCTAAGTCAAGTCCTCCTGCTGGCAAAACAAGACGGAGCTATTTATTGCTCCAGCCTCGTTCCTCTTTGTTTGGTTGGTTGGTTTGTTGGCTGAGGCTCACGCCTAACCCAGGCTAGCCTGGAATTTATTGTGCAACCAACAACAACCTTGAACACTTGGTTCTCCTGCCTCCGCCTCCTCCTGCGTGTTGGGATTTCCAGGAACCATTACACCCAATTTATGTAATACCGAGAGGATCAAATAGGGCTTTTAGCACACTAGGCAGGAGCAGGCACTCAACCAGCCCACTACATTCCCAGCCCTAAAGCCTGCTTTTTTTTTTTTTTTTTTCTTCTCTGTTTAACAGCCCTGGAACTCACTCTGTAGACCAGGCTGGCCTCGATAAAGCCTGTCTCTTTAAGAGCAGAGTTCGTCCTCAGCTTAGTGTTGGTGCAAGGGCAGTGAGGAGAGGGGAGACTAGGAGCTAGCCAATTGTTTTCCAACAGCTAACCAGACTTTTAAAGGACTCTTCAGATCACAGCTCTATTACCCTGGGGACATTTTCATTGGAAGAACTGTTCCCACATTCCCTCCTGCCGCCCCCCCCCCCCCCCCCACACACACACCCATCTAGTTGACTTGCTCTAAGCTTTCCAGAAAAAGAGCTTTTGTTCCCAGGCCGAGGAGCTTCTTGTCCTCCGGCCAGGGCCCAGCTTCCCCGCCCCTCCCTCTCCCGGGTGAAGTCAGGCCAAGGCTGGGTGAAGAGTTCGCAGGGTGTGGGCGTTCAGCGCTGGAACAAGGAGTCCTCTCTCTGTTGTTACACTCTGTGTCATTTCCAGACAGATAGGAAGTAAAAGATAGTAAACACTACTCGGCTCCAGACAGCAGCTGAGAAAGGAGGAGGAACCTCACGTGGAGGCCCCGCCTTTAGGGGCGGCAGATAGGAAATGGGAGGTTCGGGTTTACTGGACAAAGCCTGCTTCTGTGAAACCAGGCCGCAATCTCGCAATCTCTCCCTACCCCCCCCCCCCCCTCCCCGTGGCCTGGGACGTGACCCAAGGCAACCCCATTGTTTTGGCTTTCCCAGTCGGTGCCAACTGTTGCCTTCCCCTGCCCATGCTTTGGCAAGCTCCTTTCAGACCCTAAAATCTACTGTCCCTCAGAGCGTCCAGGCAGAGTTAAGTGACACATTCCTCGTCCTTGAAAGATAAATCCTCCCCTGCCCCTGTTGAGGCATGGAGTTGGGGGCCACTGGTCTCTAGAATGCAGACATGAAAATCTTCGTCATGAACACCCCCACTTCAGTTTCTAGTGGCTCTGGGTCTAAGGTAGGAGAGGAGGAAGAAAAACAGCTAGGAAATGGGAACACAGGGCTGTCCTCCCTGGGTGTGGAAGATAATGAACGCTATTCCCTAGGAGATCCCTGGGCTCTGCAGAACCTTCTATGCGGTTCTCCCCTGGACATCCTTTATTTGCTCTTCCATACACGTCAGGAGTCCGGGACTCCACCTAAAGCCAGCATCCCTCCCAACTTCTTCCTGCCGAGAACCCATTGCTCTTCCAGGAGGCCCTCTAAGAGCCTGAAAAGATACCACAGTGGCCCGCTCACCATGCTCTGCAGAAAGCCTGTGGGAAACACTCACAGGGCCCCTGGGCCAGACCCAAGGAAGCCCCACTCCAGGAACAGACCCATGGGAGTCTCGGCTCTGAATGGCCCTGTGGATCAGGGCTCTGGGATCGCAAAGCCCTCGGGCGCACAGCTTTCAAAACAGCTCTGGCTTTTCCTTTCTTGCTTTTTTTTGTTGCCACGCTGAAACACCACAACCCACGCAACTTAAAAAAGTCTTAGTTTGGGGCTTTCGGTTTTATTAGTGTTAGAGTCCATGACCACCATGACCACCATGCTGAGGAGAACGGCGGCAGGCAGACAGACATAGTGTAGGAGCAATGGCTGAGAGCTCACGTCTTGAGACACAACCGACCACAACGCAGAGAAAGAGAGAGCTACCAGGGAATGGCACCCGTCTTTAAAAACCGGGCGGTGGTGGCAGCACACATTTAATAAGGGGGGGGGGGGGATGCAGGCAGATCCCTGTGAGTTCGAGGCCAGGCTGGTCTACCAAGAGCTAGTTCCAGGACAGGCTCCAAAAACCACAGAGAAACCCTGCCTCGGAAAGAAAAAACAAAAAAACAAAAAACCCTTGCCGCCTACCACCACTGATGCATCTTTCCCAACAAGGCCACACCTCCCAATCTCTCTGAAACAGTTTCACTGTCTGGAGACCAGGTGTTCAAACCTATGACCCTATGGAGGCCATTCTCATTCAAACCCCACAGCTCCCATCCCCCACACTCCTTCGAGTATTGTTTTTTGTTTCTTTTGTTTTATTTTGAGCCAGTACTCACTAAGCAGTCCTGCCTGGTCTGACACTCTCTGTGGAGCCCAGGTCGATCCTGAACTTCCAGAGGTCGGTCTGCCTCTGCCCCTCAAGTTCTGGGAAAGGTGCTGGCCCACGGTACTGCTTTTTCTTTCTCTCGCTTTCTTTTAACTACACTTTTATTTATTTGGGGAGAGATGTGCACACAGTGAGCATGTGGAGTTTGGAGTTTGGAGACTTCAGTTCTCTTCTGTGTCGTAGGTCATGAGGAAAAAACACAGGCCATCATCCCTGGAAGCCGGAATCCTTAGCTGCTGAGCCATCTCAATGCACGGTCCCCTTCTATGTGTGCGGGTGTACATATGTGTTTATGTTCGTGTGTATGCAGATGTGCTTGTACATCAGAGTGGATTCCACCCTTAGGTCTCATCTGAAAGAATAATTTCTCCTTGTTTTTGTTCTCTTTTTTGAGTCAGGGTTTCTCTGTGTACCCCTGGCCATCCTGGAACTCGCTCTGTAGACCAGGCTGGCCCCAAATCTACCTTGTTTTTTGAGACAAGGTCTTCCGATGGGACCTAGGCTCAACAGTTAGATCAAGCTGGTTGGCAAACAAGCTCCAGAAGACTCCACTTCCCCGGGACTGTGATTAGAATGCTAATCACACCTTGCTTCATTGCTATAATATTTATATCCTGGAGAACAAACTCAGGTCCTCCTAGTTACTGTCGGAGCTGTCTCCCCAGCCCCCACCCTGTGGTTTTGAGACTGGGTCTCTTACTGGCCAGTGAACCCCCGTGATCCACCCCCTCAGAACATGATTACAAATACATTCCCCACACCTGGCTTTTCCACGTGGGCTCAGGCAATTGAGCGTGGTTCTCACTCTTGTGGGGAAAGTACTTTAATGAATTAAGCTATCTCCCCAGCTCTCCTCTTCACTTCCTTGAAAGTTGAGGTCCCCACGTGCTATGGTGCTGGCCAATGACTGGAATCCTTATTAGGCAAGAGAGATGCACAGGAAGAAAAAAAAAATGGACTCAGAGGAGAAGGTCATGCTCAAGTAGGGGCAGAGATGGGAGTCACACAGCCACAAATGGACATCTGGCTACCAGAAACTCAAAGAGGCAAGGAAGATTCTCTCGTTTTCCTCATGGGGACTGTGACCCTACTGAGGGCTTGGCTTCAGAACTCTGGCCTCCAGAATAATAAGACAGTCCATTCTCTGTTGGTTTACCGCTTCTTCTTCATGGTATTTTGGTCTGACCGCTCTAGGAATCCACTCGAGCCATAGAGACACTGTGGTTTCTTCCTCACTTGCTCTTCAATCACTCCTTCTGGGGGCGGGGAACTACCATGCCATGAGCTGCTTGAGCAGTTCCTGCCATGGCTAGCACCAGCTTGTCACTGTGACCAGTCATCTAGAGGAAGGTCATGCAGTCCTAGACAAGCGTTCAGGTGACATTTTCACTGTAGCCCCAGGAAAAGTCCTGAGACAGAACACCTCCTCGGAAGACATTCCCTGGGTCCTGGCTGACAGAACCCATGAGATAATACAGGATTATGACTGTGTTTAACCTTTGTTATTGTGTGTTGTATTTGAGACAGGGTCTCACTGTAGCTCTGGCTGGCCTGGAACTTGCTGCGTAGACTAGGCTGGCCAGGATCTCACGGAGATCTGCCTGCCTCTGCTGCCTTCCAAGTGCACGCCTGGCTTTAACTGCAATTAAATCTTGAGGTGATGCGTTAATATATAACCAATCTGCGGCATAGGTACAGAAATGTGACACTGGACCTCAGCCCAGCCTTTACCATCTCTTTTACAGCCCAGAGTCCAGTGCCACTCTCTCCGGGCTGGTTTTCCACATTGGATCCCACAGCTATAGTACTTGGTGGCCTGCCTGGTCATTCACCAGTGTGCACCTTCTGATATATGTACCTCATAGGCTTATGGGACATGCATCCTACAGGTTTATGGGTTTAAAAACTTGGTCATAAAACGCAGGGTGGAAAAGGTGGGGAGTTGTCGAAACTTTAGGATGTAGAACCTACCTGGAAGGAAGCAGGTCACTGGGAGGCAGGCCTTAGAGGTTATAGCTCAGACCTACATCAGTCTTTTTTTTTTTTTTTTTTTTTTTTTTTTTTTTTTTTTTTTTTTTTGGTTTTTCGAGACAGGGTTTCTTCTGTAGCTTTTGGAGACTGTCCCGGAACTAGCTCTTGTAGCCCAGGTTGGCCTCGAACTCACAGAGATCCGCCTGCCTCTGCCTCCCGAGTGCTGGGATTAAAGGAGTCTTTTTTTTAATATATAATTTATTTTTATTTTCTGTGCATTGGTGTTTTGCCTGAATGTATGTCTGTATGAGGGTGTCAGACTCCCTGGAAGTGGAGTTACAGGCAGTTGTGAGCCACTATGTAGTGTTGTTGTTTGTATTTTACTCTTTTGCAGAACCCACCACCCAGCTCCCAAATAAATACACACAGAGACTTACTATTACTCATAAACTCCCAGCCTCAGCTCAGCTTGTTTCTTGTCAGCTTTTTGTTTTGGTTTGGTTTGGTTTGGTTTTAGTTTTTCAAGACAGGCTTTCTCTGAGTAGCCCTGGCTGTCCTGGAACTCGCTCTGTAGATCAGGCCGGTCTTGGTCTCAGAGATCCACCTGCTTCTCCCTCCCAAGTGCTGGTAGTTAAAGGTAGTTTCTTCTTTTTTAAAAAAATAGGTAAATGGGCATTTTGCCTGCAAGTCCTGCTATACCACACATGTGTCCAGTGCCCCTGGAGGGCAGAAGAGGGCAAAAGATCCCTTGGGATCAGAGTTACAGAAGATTTGTAGCCAACTTGTTGATGCTGAGAATTAATCCCACAACTTGTGGGAGAGCAGTCAGTGCTCACAATGGTTGAGCCATCTCTTCAGCTTCCCTTAAGTTGTTTCTTGTTTGGTATTTAGTCAGGACAACTTGAAAAGTAAGTAGTAATAATATAGATTTCAAAGACCAGATGCTGTCTTAAAGGATAAGCAATGTGTTCATAACCAATGTCAATCACGGCCATACCTCTGCCAGTAGACAGAGATGGGCAAGAAGATGGCATTGCCTTTTGTGGAGGTAAAAAGAAAAACACGAAGACATTCACAGAAGACGCTTATGACCACGTGACCTCAGAGAGGCAGGAAGAAAACCCCAGCTGGAACTAGCATCCAGGCACCCCACTTCTGATCTTCAAGATGTGTTTTCTTAACTACATAGAGGATGGTTCTTAGTACTGGGGGTCTCTCCAGACACTACAGACACTACAAGGCTGCTGGGATACTGTTCTTTGAGTAATGGTTTCTTTATGGAAAAAGAGAGGGCTCAAAATACTAAAGTCTTGTTTCTGCTTTACCGACCTGGCTAAATAGCTCCTTCGGAGATATCTAGAAAACCAGCAACTCCTTCCACAGCTCACAAGCCTCATCTCAAACAGGCTATCACGCACTGGCACCCAAAGCCTCTTTCTTGTGTCAGGGCAGTGCTTTTCAAGAAGGTTGGGTGAGAATCTGTGACCTTCAGAAATCTGTCAGATGGCTCCTCCCCAGGTGGAACTGCACAAATTGCAGATAAACAAGGCCAGCACTTCCTGAATGCCACTCAGCAGAGTGACTTCTCTAGGTGCCAGGCGCGCGCGCGCGCGCACACACACACACACACACACACACACACACACACACCTTAGAGTGCCTGGTGAACATTTACAGTCCGAGAAAATGAGGCTCAGGAATGAGGCCCGGGGTCACATGACTAGCAATGGTGAGTAAAGGAGCTAGGACCCCAGCCTGGCCTGTTTAACCCTAAAGCCTCTCCCACGTGGTGGGATAACCTTTGTACACTGTGAAGATGTGTCTTTGCCAAGGTGCCTTCTGATTGGCCTAATAAAAAGCTGAACGGCCAATAGCTAGGCAGGAGAGGATAGGCGGGACCTCCAGGCAGAGAGAGGAGCAGGGAGGAGTGAGTCTAGGCACTGGCAGAGAATTAGCAAGATGTTGTTGTTTGTGGGCTGGTGGGCTTGACCAAAAAAAAAAAAAAAAAAAAAAAAAAAAAACAACTACACTCTCCCGTGTATCCACTTTCACTGCCAAAGAGAACCACTCACCAACACTCTAGGGAATTCAAACCAGTGTACTGGCTGTCTTTTTAGCCCGAGGCTAGCATCTAGTCCAGCCCAGAACAGCTCATTTCCTCCCTCACACAAACACAGATGCCAGGGCTGCTATTCAGGCGAAACCCCTGTTCACCCTGACCTTCCAGAACATTCAGGCACTCAGCCTGCTCAGTCTAAGGACACAGGAGCCCTCAGGCAGAGCCTGCTCCTCTGGGTCAGGTGGAGCAGGTGTTTTTCTTCTGAGAAATCACAGGCTACATTGCAGAGGGGCCTCCCGCCTTCCGTAGCACGGGGCTGCCTGCAGCAGTCTCTCCCATTCTCCATAATGGCCCAGCAAGGGAGAAAGGGAGGCGGGAGCAGAATCAAGAAAGGGGAAAGAAAGAATGAATGGCAAAAAAGTCGTGTTTGAGAAGAGGGTGATGTGGTGGGGAAAGGAAGGGAAAGGAGGGAAGAGGAGGGGAAGGAAGGGAAGAGAAGGGAGAGGAGGGGAGGGAAGGGGAGGGGAGGGGAGGGGAGGGGAGTGAAAAAATGGCTAGAGATGGGTTAGTTGTTGAAAGCCCTGGCTGGAGCTAGAGAGATGTCTCATTGGTTAAGAGCACTGGCTGCTCTTCCAGAGGTCCTGAGTTCAATTCCCAGCAATCACATGGTGGCTCACAACCATCTCTAATGAGATCTGGTGCCCTCTTCTGGCAGGCAGAACACTGTGTACATAATAAATAACTAAATCTTAACGGGGGGGGGGGGGGGGGGGGGGGGAGGGAGAGACCCAGGCTCGATTTCCAATGCCCACATGATGGCTCAGAACCATCTCAAGCTCCAGTCCTAAGTGATCCTTCTGGCCTCTGTGGACACCAAGCAGGTATACGCTACACAGACACAGACACACACACACACACACACACACACACACACACACTATCTACACACATGAAGTAGTATTTTTAAAGGGGGCAAAAGGGCAGGAAGGAACTCAAGCGCCTGCCATCCCAGCACACAGGAGACAGAGACAGAAGCATTGCCATCTTGAGTCGCATGGTAGAACTCTGACTCCGAACAAAACAAAGAAAATGGAGTTTGACACCGGCTGCTCGGGTTTGAAACCTAGCTTCCCCTCCCGGACATAGCCCAAATTCTGCATCAGAAAATTGGGGACATAAATAAGTACCTCCCAGGGCTGTTGGGAACATGAAATGAGGTGGTGCCTGCGAGAATCGTAGCAGGAGTAAACAGCCTGTTAAATTTTTATTAACCTCGTGATTGCCATCACTCTCCCGTCATTATACTAGACTCTTCTATAGGACTGGTATTTGAAAATTTAAACAAAACAGGTGTCTAGCTGAAGGCTGACGGCAGGGAGATCTGGCTGGGAGACTGTCTTCTGATTTGGGAATTTCTTTGCCAACTCCAAGACAGCTCCCCACGTAAGATGATGAGTGTGATTAATTGCAATCAGCTCCTCTCCTCTTAATGAAGGAAGCTGGATGTCACCCTGAGGCGTCTGTGTAAGATGATGCAGTTACCCATTGTGTCCACGTGATGTCGCTATCGATCACACTTGGATTTCTGCAGCCAGGCTAGTTTATACTGGGTCACTAGAATTTAGCACCAGACTCCCAGGTAAAGCAGAAATGTTGGCAGGCAGCTGGGGATTCTTCAACCACACCCTTTGGAACCTGTTTTTGCACTACACTGTGTGGGCAGAAGGGTTGAGAGTGGGGAGAAGTGACTTGGTCAGGGTGATTGGGCACAGAACTGGAAGAGCGCCATGGTGTCCTGTCTCCCCATTAAGCGTACCAACCCCATCCGTGTGTAAGAAGCCTTGGGTTGACATGGGTGCTTTCTGGATGGGGTCAGGGTGGCACGAAGGGCCCCCTGTTTCCTTGAAGTCTAGCTTTACAGGGTCAAGAGGTCTCCCAGCTCCTAGCTGCCTTTTGGATGGACGGTGGGAATGATGAACTCGGTGGCTCATCATGAAACTTGCAAGATTTCAGGAAACCTTCCCTTCCCTAAAAAGATCCAGCCTTGATTTGCTCCAGAGGAGTCTGTCCACTGGCATCCCCAGGCAACGCACTCCTGGGAAAGAGAGGACGTTAGGAGCCAATACTCATCTTTATCTCTCCAGGATGATCATGGTCACCCAGAGCTGACACCTCCTTGAACCAGTGCTTTCTCTACCTGAGTGGCCCCAGCCATACCCGAATGGATGCTCGGGAATCCAGGAGCTCAGAAGAATCAGTTCCCATCCTTCCCTCCATTCCTTCCAGCCTTCTAGAAGGTACCAGCATGGCTGTGCCCTAAGGCATTGCTTTTCCTCACACAGCATAGAGGGGTGGGTACCAGCGATTACAATTCTGTCACTCTTTATTTTGCCACAATGATGCCAGTTTTCACTTCAGCAGTGGAGAGGGGGTCCAACACCCTCCCACATGTCCCTGGCCTCCAGGTTGGCACCAGCAAAGCTACCACAGTGTGCGTCAGAGTTCCTAGCCCTCTGAAGCCAGCATCATCTGCATAAACAAACAATAAGGTGGAAAGACCACCTTTTCCTGCTAGGGGCGAAGGGCTTGGCAGAGGAGAGAAGGAAGGAGGTGGAGAGGGAGGGAAGAAGGCCTCCAGGTGCCCCAAGGAGGCTACACTACAGCCTTCTCTGCAGCCACTAGTCAGCAGGGGGCTTCTGGGAGCAGCCAGCCCCTCCCTTCAACCCAGTTGTCTAAGTGACAGAGGGAGAAAAGGGGAATATTCGAGAGAGTGTTGTAATGATTGACATACATATGCATATTTTTTTGAGAGCGGTTGGGTTGGGGATGAGCACAGGAAAAAGTACAACCCGTCTGGAGTTGATTTATTTTTATTGCTCTTTAAAACCATGCAAATAGTTGATATTCATTGAAAAAAACCGGAAATACAGATAAGCCAAAAGAAAACAACAAAAATCAGCTGTTAACACCTTGGCAGATATCCGTCTCCTAAAGACTCCTTTTGTTTCATTAATAAAACGGTGTCTTGCTGTTATACAGCCTGATAGCCTCACTTGCTTTTTCCTTCTGTGTGTGTTTGAGTACGCCATGAGGACGGTGGTAAGGCTCAGATATCACCCTCAGGAATGCCAGGCACCTTGATTTTTCTGAGGCAAGGTCTCTCACAGGTACAAAGAGCTCACCAAGTAAATGAGGCTATCATCAAGCCTCAGGGATCCACCTGTGTCCAGGTCCCGGTATTGGGATTGCACATGCACAAAGCCACTCCAGGCCCTCACGGGAGCGCGGGGTGTCTGCTAGGGAAGAAGCAGGCATTAGTGTTTGTACAACCAGCGCTCTACCACCACTCAGTCTCCAACCTGCATTTTTTTTTTCTTTTAAGATTTATTTTTGGGAGGCTGGAGAGATGGCTCAGTGATTAAGAGCATTGCCTGCCCTTCCAGAGGACCTGGGTTCAATTCCCAGCACCCACATAGCAGCAGCTCACAACTGTCTGTAACTCCAGTTCCAGGGACCCTGGCACACTCAGACAGACACATATGTGCAGGCAAAACACCAATGCACATAAAATAAAAATAAATACATCCAAAAGAAGAAAAAGATTATGTTTGGCTTGTTGGTGGTAATGTACACCATTAATCCCAGCACTCTGGAGGCAGAGGCATGGAATGTCTCTGTAAGTTTGAGGCCAGCCTGGTCTACAGAGCAAGTTTCAGGACAGCCAAGCATACACAGAGAAATCCTGTCTCAAAAACACAAAACAAAAAATATTTATTTTCGTTCTATGTGTTTGAGTGTTTTGCCAGCATATATGTGTAGGCCTGATGTCCAAAAAAAAAAAAAAGAAAGAAAGAAAAGAAAAGAAAAAAACAGAAGAAGGCGTCAGCTCCCCTTGAACTGGAGTTAAGAATGGTTGTGAGTCTCCATGTGGGTGCTAGGAACTGAACCTAGGCCCTCTACAGGAGCAGCCAGTGCTCTTAACCACTGAGCCATCTCTCTAGCGCCTAACCTGCTTTTATTTTTGATGGAATAAGATATAGGACATCTTTTCAGGATAACGGATAGATGTACTTTATATCTATTAACATGATTGGTACCACATGAGCTAGACATGGTGGCTTATGCATGTAACTCCAGCAACTAGGTAGAAAGGTTTTTTGGATCCAGGAAACCAGGTCACCAGGCCAACATCTAAACGCCCCTTTGGCTGTGGTTTGTTTTGTTTTCTGAGATGGGGTCTTATGGGAACTGGAGAGATGGTCCAGCCAGCCATCTTAGGAGAACTTGTTCAGAGAGCCACCTGCCTCTGCCCGCCCCCCACTGCCCCACACTGAGTACCAGCATTAAAGGTATGAACAACCACACCCTGCTATGGTCTAGAGACTCAGATTTGATCTCCAGAAACCATGTGACAGCCCATAAATGTCTGTAACTCTACATCCAGGGGATGCCATACCTTCTTCAGGTCTCCAAGGGCACCAGGCAGGCACGCAGTGCACAGACATATACACTCATAGGCAAAACATCCACACACATGAGAAAATAAAATGTATTCAAATATCTTTTAGAAGAGATGCGGTCTCAGGTAGCTCAGGCTGGCCTTGAACTCATGTGTAGCTGAGAATGAACTTGACCTGATCTTCCCACTTCTTCAGTCCAAGATCACACGTGTTCACTACCATGCCCTGTTTATGCTCTCCTGAGGATCGAACCCAGAGTTTTCACACATGCTAGACAAGTAAGTACTCACTCACTCACTCAGATAAGCTCTATCCCAGCACTGAAGGACCCTGTCTTAATAAAGACAATCATTCAGCCAGGCATAGTGGTGCATGCCTTTAATTCCAGCACTAGGGAGGCAGAGGCAGGTGATCTCAGTGAGTTTGCGGCCAGCCTGGTCTACAGAGTGAGTTCCGGAATAGTTAGATATACACAAAGAAACCCTGTTTCAAAAAACCGAATAAATAAATACAATCACTCACTCCATGAGTCTTTGCTCCGCAGTAGAGATTTCCTGGGCACCTGTACCGGGGCTGAGGAGAGACATCAGACTGTGGGGACCTGATTTTACTCTCCCTTCATCCGCTGGCCTCCTGTACCAGACATGGAGCTGTTCCAAGATAAAGACACAAGATCCCAACAGACCAAACCTGAGTTCCCCTTGACCTCAGAGGCAGGGTGTGGACTGGCAGGGTTGCGGGGAGGGGTGCAGGGCACAGGGCAAAGTCACACTGGAGGGCTAATGCAGGCTTAGCTGGAAATCCTACTGGCTGAGGGCTGGCCACGGGAGAGAAATGGTTCCTTATAGTGATAGAGCTCTGGGATCAGATAGCGTGCTGGCTTTGTCACCTACCAGCTGGGACAACTGAACAAATGACCCAGCCTCATATTATATGTGTAAAACTAATGAGAGCTACTAATCATGCTGGCATCAGTGTAACGATTCACTGATGAATCTGCAGATGATGAAACACATGGACAGTTGCTGCCTCTGCACCCACGGTGATGCGCTGTGTTACCACCGCTGCGGTGTTCCGGCCCCGCCCACGGATCTGCCGCTGCCCACCACACCTCCCTCTTCTCATACCCCCGACTTTTTGCTTTTCATCCTTTCTTTCCCCTTTCTTGATTCTGCTCCCGCCTCCCTTTCTCCCTTGCTGGGCCATTGTGGAGAATGGGAGAGACTGCTGCAGGCAGCCCCGTGCTACGGAAGGCGGGAGACCCCTCTGCAATGTAGCCTATGATTTCTCAGAAGAAAAACACCGGCTCCACCTGGCCCAGAGGAACAGGCTCTGCCTGAGGGCTCCTGTGTCCTTAGACTGAGCAGGCTGGCTGAGTGCCTGAATGTTTTGGAAGGTCAGGGAGGACAGGGGGATTCGCCTGAATAGCAGCCCTGGCACCTGTGTTTGTGTGTGTGTTTGGGAGGGGGCTGTGCCCAGCTGGGAGGAGCCACTGGTCTGGGACTAGGAGAGGGTTTGATAGCCCCTGGCTACAAAGACAGCTTGGACCCTGTACCAGGCCTGACCCTAGTAGCCAGACCTATTCATGAGGAGAGAGGCTCCTTCAAAGACGGAGGGACTACCCCCTTGTGCCAGGGGCCGGAGGTGGAGAGCGAGCAAGAGTGAAGCTATAAGTTCTCCAGAAAGGTCACCGCAGGGCCCCCATTACCAGCCGTCTTGAGCTCAGGATGAGATTTTTCTCATACAGTTTTATCTACTCCCTGGACTGCCTCCAGTGTGTGAGCCACTGACACTCTGAGGTCTTTACAATCGATTTCCTGGAAACGGCCACTCAGCCAGCAGTCACATGGGATATGTGTGTGCTACTGAGGCTTGTATGGCTGAGGGCTGAGGAAACGAGGGAGCCCTAAGCCACCCTTCCACATCGTGGCAGCGTCCACCAAGAAGAGCCTGGCACGCATTTCTGCCCACTGGCTTCACCAGAGGAAGTGATGGCCGAAAAACTATTCACATGCATGCAGAAAGCCCGGGGAACATGCTCCCTGGGGGATTGTCGGTGTGGTGACAATCAGAGACACCTCAACTGTCCATCAGGCAGGGCTGTCACATTCTGAGTGTGGGTGGTGGCCCCTGGAATCGGGTAGACATGCCATTTACTACAAAAGCTGGCTCATGCTCCCTGAGGGAGAGCAGAGGCGGAGGAGAAGCTACCGAACCAGCTGTCAATGCTATAAGCCACCCGCTGACTGTTATGCAGAAAGCTAAGAAAAATCAAGCAAGGCTACTTCCCCCGAGAGGAAATCCAGCGTGGACTGTTCCAAGCAAGCAACTGCAGAGCAATGCAGTCAGCCATTTGTGTAAAACCGCCATGAAACAAAGAATTTGACCCCATCCATATGCGAGCATGTGTGTGTTTTCTATGCAAACACCTGGAAAGTCTGGCGTGGTACATGTACGCCGCTTACGGTCATTGCCGGGGACAGTGGTGACACTGGTCAGGAACAGGAATGAAAGGAACTGCTTTCCTGTTGCTACTGCTGTTTCTCATTCTTTATTTGCTTTTTTATTTTTGAAACAGACCTGACTCTGTAGCATAGGCTGGCCTCAAACTCATGGTGCTCCCCTGCCTCAGATTCCTGGGTACTAGGATTACGGGGTTTGAGCCACCAGTTCACTTTTTTTTTTCCTCTGTATTTTCCAAAACAAAGAGCTGAGAAAGCTGGAGCACCGCCTCTTCTGTTTGTTCTGTTTGTTGCCTGATTGCTTCCCCAGGCTTGCACTTCTGGGAAGACATCTCTCTCCCAAGTCCCTCAGCTTCTACTAGGCCAGGTAAAATCATGGGTGAGATGCCTAAATGTCACCCGAATCAACATCAGAAGGCCACTGCCACACTGGAGGGGACAGTGTTGGACTTCTGCTTCAAGTCCAATGGTGCCTGGGTAGAGGCGGCCCTCACGGGGGGGGCGGGGGGGGCGGAAAGAGCACTTCCCTAGGGACCTCTGGGAGGCATTGGTGAGGAACCCAACAAAGCAGGAGTATAATGACTTCAAACTCAGCTGCTTTTTCTGGCCCCCCCATTCCCACCGATCCCTAGAAGGGTGGGAAGGGGTAAGAATAGCTTTCTTCCTGCCTCCATGTTGGCGGTTGGCCCATTGCCAGGCCTAAACCAGAGCCAGCACTCTGGCTTCTGGCTGGAGCCAAACCTGCCTTTAATGGAGTCACAAACAGTCCCCAGTGCTAGGCCAAGACCCCGAAAGTATTTATCTTGCCTGGCACTGCATTCCTTAGCCCGCCTTGCCATGCTGGGCACAGGGCCTATTGCCCTCCAGGGCTCTGTGTTCTCAAAGAGAGGCCCTCTGGCCTGGAGACTCATGTGGCTGCCAGGACTGTGATGGGTCTGGTTTCAATTTCCAGGGAGTCTTTGCTTCCTCTTTCCTTGTTCTAGGGGCAAGAACAGGGACCAGGGACAAAACAAATTGGTCACAGGCCTATTCCACACCAAGAGAGTAGCTAGGTTCTGGGGACATTAGCTCATTCACAACTAATGTCCATGTCGCCCTAAAGGCAAGGTCACAAAGAGTGAGATGGCCACACAGCCTCTACAGAGCTAGTTCTAGGACAGCCATAGGTACTCAGAGAAACCCTGTCTCCAAAAAGCAAAACTAAGTACACAGCAATAATAATAACAATAATAGTGATAATAATAAGACACTGAGAAGTATCATACTTGTCCCTCTGGAACATCTGTGCCTATGTCACCTCCCCATCTTGATGTGCTGCCAGCAGAGATAATGATCAATTCATGCCGTGGACAGAACGACAGGAGGGAGGACCTGAAGATCAACTGCTTTCGGAGTGGACACACAAAGGGGCCTCACACAATGTCTCGCCATAGTACGTGTCCCATAAATTCCAGTAGACGTGGGGCCTGGAGGCTGTTTGGTTGTCACCAACATTGGCTTATTTCTAGGCCAACGATTCTGGGCAGCAGGGGTGACCACACCTAGTCTGAACTGTTGAGCCTGGAGACAGCGGTCAGCCTCCCACTACAAGCTCCTTCCTGGCTTCAGTTGCTCATAGCAGTGCCAGCAACTCTTCTATGCAGGATGCTACCTGCTCTGGGCTATGCATGGTCTGCTACAATCAGGGCTGTCTCTAGAGGAGGGGAGAGGCCACCTCCAGGGACCCTGTGCCCAGAAACTAATCTCAAGCTGAGAGCCAACTGGCTCCTCAGATCCTCGGCGGACTGTAGAGAACAAGGAAGGCTGTCTTTGGGGTCCTTTCTGGGCACTAGGGAAGAAACTTCCCTGGCAACGGGATTCATGATCTAAACTGGAGCTTCCTGGAAACCAAAGCGCTGTCACGTCAGGGGACTGGAGACCTCTACGCCTTCAGTAGCCACCCCACCCTCTAACCCACCTCAGGCCTGAAAATTCAGCTCAGTGACTTGCTCTTCCTCCAGGGTCCCCTCCTGCCAAGCTTCCTGGTTGAACAATGACTCAGGGCTGAACTGCTTCCCACACCTACAGGCCAGTCCTGGTCCAGGCTATCTCAGGCCACTCTGCCCTCACACACCTGCAGGCTTGTAGTAGAGGTGATATGCCCCAAGCAGGGACAAGGCAAGCTGAAGAAAAAGCCAGCCGCCAGGGTCTCCAGGGGAACACTGTCTTTCTGCCTTCCTTCAGGCCCTTCCTGTTCCCCTCTCCCCAGGAGTGCTGGCCCTGATTCAGACCTGCAGTCAACCGGCCAAGGCACATGGTCTTTTGCACAATCCTGTGTTCTCAGCAGGTCAGGGATGGAGCCTGAGAATTTGAATTCCTTCTTTGATACAGGGTCTCATGTAACAGCCCAGGTTGGCCCTGGACTCTGGATCCTCCTGCCTCTACCTCCTGAATGTTGGGATAACAAGTATTTGACACCACACCTGAGCCCACCTTTCTGAACAAGTTCCCTTTTGCGGTGCTCCCGTTGCCACCACAGGGGGCCAGCGCCATCACTGTCCAGGCACAAAGACTGCACTGTGAAATATTAGTCTCTGCCATGCGTCATTTCTTTGACAAATGTTTCTCTGGACCCCTGAAAAGAATCGTACACGTTTTCACAGAAACCGATTCTACGCGGGCACTCACCACGTTGGGTTTTTTGTTTTGTTTTGTTTTGTTTTTTGAGACAGGGTTTCTCTATGTAACAGCCCTGACTGTCCTGGAACTTGCTCTCATAGACTAGGCTGGCCTTGAACTCGTGGAGATCCGCCTGCCTCTGCTGGGATTAAAGGCATGCGCCATCACCACCTGGCTTACTATGTGAAGTTCCTGTCAATCTCTCCTCAGTCTGTGATCTCTTTCATTTACTGATAGCTCCCTGGTGCCTAGCTACGTGCCTGGCACAAAGTAGGTCCAACAGATAATTGCTGAATTAATGAATGGATGACCTTTATGTGAAAAACTATTCAGACGCTTTATTGTGTTCTGGAGAGCCAGGCCCAGGGAGAGCACTGGGAGGTCACGGTTCAGTCTCCTTGTGTTATAGATATGTGACCTTGGGTTGCTCCCTAAACTTCTCTGTGTGAGTTTACCTGTAAACTCGGAATCACATCCGTGAATTATCTGAAAAGTTACATAAGACTCAAATGAGCTAATCTGTCTAGACTGCTTATGTTTGTGACTGCCACCCACCGAATACCATCTAAGGTGATGTCATTGTTATCCAAGGGCCTGACAGTGAGTCCCCTCTCACTTTATTCAGACTCTGTTCAGAAACTAGTTTCTAGAGAATTCCCTTTGGACCTGGAAGGGAAGTCTTAAGTGGCAAGGGAAGTGACCCAAAATTTATACCAGGGGGATGGATAGCAGTGGACGATGGGCACTGGGGTGAGGGGCATCTGGGTAGGGTATAAGGTGCCACAGCTCTGGCTTGTGACACCTGAGTGGAGCTGGTGCTCCTGGCCAGGCCTCACTGCCCCCAGCCAAGGCTGGGAGCTGACTCACTGCCAGGAGGGGAGGTGATTAGCATGCAGGGCAGGTACCACGAGGAAAGCTGTCTCCATGCAACGGGCTCTCGATGTGTTTCTCTGATTAATGTGGCAGAGAGAACATTGCAGCTTTTTTTTTTCCCCTGAATGGTCGCCACGTGGAGCCGGAGTCATTAGCATTGCTTCTCCAGCTTGCCATGACCCCGCTGACCACTCTGAGTAGATAAAAAAGAACACGCTGAAGCAGCTGTGAGGCTCAGGGACCCTACTTGGTGGTGTAGCAGCCACCGGAGTCTTTCATGTAAAAGGTTCCTGGGCAGCCCCACCCTTCCATCCTCTCCCATTCCCAAAAAGCATCCCTTAAACTTCTGCTTTGGAATCTGCCACCTCCTGGGGATGAGAAGGAGGATGGAACCACTCTGGTCCTCAGGGATGGGATCCAGGTGGGGCTCCTAGGCGGTATGAGAGTCCTGCATGAAGGAACAATAGGATGGAGAAATGGGGTTTGCCTAGGGTAGGGGGCAGGAGCAGGGGTGTACCTGAAGACATGGACCTTATCCTGGGGGCAACAAGTGGCTTGTCATCTGGGGTGGAAGGGCCTCTTAGGGATCCAACCTGCAAGTGGAGAGAACAGTAAGAATGCAGGTGCCAGAATCCAGGGCCAGAGTCCGTGGCACTGAGTTCTCTCTGCACATTCCTGCACGTGGTCGCTCCCCACCCTGGGAGCACAAAGGACTGGCCAGCTACCGACGGCGGGAGAACCTCCTCTGCAGTTTTGCCCTGGGCTCCGTGGCACAGGTTGCTACACTATTATAGACTATTGTTTGAGGACCCCCCCTCTCCCCAGAAAAGCACTACCATCCTTTTCCATCCTGATCCCTAGTTGTGGATGGAGGATCAGACTTGCTTGGAAGAACATGACAGTGGGGACAGCTTTGGATCTCAGGAACTAAGCTCTCGCCAGCCCCATGTCCCCACCACGGTGCATCTGCCAGCTCCCCCAATCCAGCTATCAGCATCCTGCCTGGGAGCGGGGTCTTCCATCCTGCCCTACAGTCTCTCCTAGCCAGGAAGCAGCTCTCTGAAATCTGCCTGGGCTGGGAAGGGATGAGCAATAGCGCTAATTGTGGAGCCTGCAGGAGAGGCTGGGAGGAGGCAGCAGAGAGAGAAATCATCTTGTGATGCACCAATTACTGATCAGCTGGGCTATAATTGTGGGGCTGCCATGCCGGCTGCTGGAGGTACCAGGCCTCCCTCTCATTAATCAACGGTAATCCAGAATTACGACCTTTAATGATCTGCAAAGGCACTTAGGCACACATGCACACACGCTCTCCCATGGACACAAGTAATTGATAATCAACCATGTAATTGGAGGCAATAATTCTGTCCGGGCCAGATGACAGGTTCCACCCTGCCAGCAGAACAGAGCCCAAATCACAGCCAACCCCTGCCGCTGGTAGCAGTGTTGGGGGAGGAAGGACACCCCTTCTCTTCTTTAGCAGGTTTCCTCCAGTCTTCTCAAGGCGGTAAGAGTATGGCAATCCACTTTTTGCCTTCTGTTATTATATCTCTATGTTATTAAAAATTTGCACATAACTATGTATAGCACAGAAAATTCAAAATACCATTGCAAGACTGTACAAATGTAAGACTGGAGTTCAGATCCCCAGAACCCACACAGAGGCAGACCTGTAGTCTGTAATCTCAGCACTATTGATAACAGGAAGTGGGGACCGGTGTCACTCTGGAAGCACTGAGGCTCATAGGCCAGCTAGCCTGGTCACGGGGTGCACATCACATATGTGCACGTGCATGTGCATGCATGTGTGTGTGTGTGCGTGCACACACACGCACGCACACAGGGGAGGGGGTGTAAGTAAATAAACAAATAAACAAGATAGCTGCTTCCAAACTGTGCTCAGGCATGGTAGTGTCAGCAAGGCTGTAATCCAGCATCAGAAGGCAGAGTCAGGCTGATCTCTGGATCCCTCCATATCTGAACTTAATTAAACTGGGTACTTAATCTTCCCCCACCCCAGTGTCTATCTATCTACCTCGCATCTCCTCAGGTTTACTCCAGGGGCATCTATGGCACCCCAATCTGACCCTGCTTTCTCATTGTACAGCTATTTCAAATGTCCCTCTTGGAGGGAGGGGGATGGTCACAAAACTCAAAGTACAAGAACTCGCAAGAAAGTTGCAGGACCTCTGAGGCCCCTGCCCTGCAACTGAGGGGCGAGGACTGCAGAGCTGCTTCCAAGCCTGCCAGGAGCATCCAGAGACATCTTTCCTGAGTCCTTGCCCGTGCCAGTGGCGATCCAACTGCCTGCAATCACCCTGTAAGCGACCCTAACCAATTCCCTCTGCTCACCAAGCTATAGTTGGCCTGAATTATTTCTTTGGTCTGTCTTCAGTGCCACATCTGAGGAGAACAGATGTCTGCCCACATCTCCCCAGGAGGAAGCATGCAGCATCTTTATTGTGGGAAGCTGTTGTTGTTTTAGTGGCCTCTAGTTCTGACTTGAACCACCAGGCCTTTGCTGAAATACAAACTCTGGGTCAGAAGGTGGAGATGGAAGTCCGCCTTCCTCCAGACATTGCCCGGTGACAGTGAGAAACGGTGGTTGAGGTATCTGGTCCTTCCTGCATTAGTAAGATTTCCCACTGCGCAAGTCCTAAGTAAGCATCTGTAGACTGCAACACGAGAATGTCCTGTTTATAGAGCTCTTGTTCTGGGACAGGCTGGGTACAGTGTGGCATCTGCCAGCTACATGGGGCAGTCTCCGAGAAACTGGCAACATGACTGGTAGGTTCCTGTAGGTTCCGAAGAACAAGAGCTGCTCAGGGCAACTCAGGTGATGGGAATGCAGGAAGTCAGGAAACAGCTGTGTTTGCCTCTGAGGAGAAGAGACCGATATGTGTAAGGCCACTGTGCAGCAAGGCATGGGGTAAGATGGGCCACTGGGTAGGAAGGCCAGTCAAGACAAAACATGGCATGCGCCTTGTGGTGGGGGCCTTGTAGGCTTCAGCCAGACTAGGAGTGGGCAGAGGACATTTGAGAGTGGCTGGCAATGGTGGTAGTTACGGCCAAAAGCATGTTCTGCAGTTTCAGAAACACATGCCGCTCTTGATCTGTCAAGAGGTAAACTCTAAACTGGGTGGTGGTGGCACATGCCTTTAATCCCAGTACCTGGGAGGCAAGGGTTGGCAGATCTGTGAATCTCAGGCCAGCCTGGTCTACAGAGTGAATACCAGCAGGACAGTGGCAGCTACACAGAGAGACCCTGTCTTGAAAAACACAAAACAAGAAAAAGAAGAAAGCAGGCTGAGCAAACCATGACGAGCAAGCCAGTAAGCAGCACCCCTCCATGGGCTCTGCATCCACTCTTGCCTCCAGTTCCTGTCTGCACTCCCTTCAGTGATGGACTATATATAATGTGGAAGTGTAAGACAAATAAAACCTTTTCCTCCTCAAGTCGACTTTTGGTCATGGTGGTTCACCACAGCAATAGAAACCCACAGCGGAGGGTGACGGGGTCTTTACTAGGTCACTCTAGCTGTCTGGGAACTCAATACCATCTTCCGTCTTGAACGTCTAGTATTTGAAGTCAGTCTTTCTGTGGTAAGACATGAACCACTCTAGCTCGAATCTCTAGTTTTTTGTTTCCTTTTTAAACAGTTTTTGAAACAAGATCTCTCTCACATGGCCCAGCATGGCCTCAGACCTGAGTAGCCAAGGATAACCTCGAACTCCTGATCCTCTTGCCCCACCTCCAAGTTCTGGGATTACAAGTGTGTGCCACCATACCTGGTTTTTCTAACCCCAGCCTTTGTACACGGTAGGCAGGCACCTTACCAACTGATTCACATCCCAGCCCCATAGGGAAGATGAGTGAGTGTTCACATTAGCCCTAGGGCTTCTGGCCTACGAGTGTGGTTGAATGAGATCCCAGATCCAACTGCCTCTGTTTGAGGCCTCCAGCTCGACTTTTTGTCATTGTGTTGTTACTTTATGTTAATTTATGGTATGTGATGTATGTATGAGTACATATATGTGCGTGTCTGTGTGAGTATATACCATGTGTGTACAGGTGCCCAAAGGGGCCAGAAAAGGTTCCTGGAGCGAAAGAGCCAAGTGCTCAGGAGGTAGGGACAGGAAGAACAGAAGTGCAGGGCCATCTGTGGCTACATAGGGATCTGAGGCCAGCCTGGGCTACATGAACCTCTGCTCTAAAAAAGAAAAAGAAAACAAAGGAACAAAAGAGAGGGGTCGGTGCTTAAGACTGCTTGCTGCTCTTCCAAAGGAGCTGAGTTTCATTCCCAGTGCACATTTCAGGAGGCTCACACCATCTGCAAGTCCAGATCCAGGGCACCCACACCCTAGTCTTGCCTCTGCAAGCATCTGCGCACACACATCCATTTAAAACGATAATAAATGAAATTAAAAAAAAAAAATCACTCCTGTTGCCAGGTCTGCTTACAGCTGTATTCTGAGCAGTTTCTGTCCAATGAATGAACGTTCAGTCTCGTAGTGACTCCAGAACTACCTGACTCCAAAAATCGGATTTTACCTGCATCCCGCGTTGCATTCCTCTCAAAGTCTAAGGTGGCTGAAGCTGCTGCTGGTGGATGCTCTGCACCTATTTACCCCACGGCAAACGAATAATGGGACTATCGCTCCCGGCCAGCAGGGGGCGTGCACGCATCGTGTTCTAGAGACCCCCCCACCTCCCTAGGATGGGACAAACTGTATGCCTCCCCTCCTGATGAGGGAACCCATTATTTTCAGAGAGGTTCAGTCTAGACCGTAGACCCTGCTCAAGGCACTTGAAGCCCGTCATCTCACTGAATATCTGTGATATTGATATTACAGTTTTTACAGTGATGATACTCCATACTATTTGTGTCCGTTTTACAAGAACTAGCTGGGTCCAACCCTTGACGCCTCCTTCGCCTCCAGGGTCCTGGCCGAGAACCACAATTCTCAGAGAGCCGACTCCTGCCCAGTCATGCCTAGCGGTTCCTGCACGTTCTGGGTTTGTCACCATCCCCCAAACTTCCCAGGTGTTACCTTGAGCAGGCCTGCCAGGTCCTTGTTGCCACCCGCCTGGGGCTCCAGAGGGCACATCCTGCTGGAGTTAGTTCCGGCCACCTGGTACACATTAGGGGTGTGTCCTGGGCTTTGGGGAGATGAAGGTCAGCCAGAGGAGAAGTGAAGGGCTTTGCGTTCTCAGGCTGAGACCTTGCCGTTTGACTAGGAGAGAAAGAAACCTGTTATAAGGAAGAGGCAAAGTTGGTAGCAGGCATTCTTAGACCTCAGGAGATCGTGTTCTGAAGGGGTGAGGAATTACTTCCTCCTACGCCCCCTACTCCCACCCCGTCCTGCCCTGCCTGGCTTTAAGTTAAATTCCACCACCAGCTCTGAGCCTTTTCCCTGAGTTCGAGGCATTGGCTCCCTGTTGTTACTCCCCCCACCCCCACCCCAGACAGAGTTTCTCTGCGTAGCTCTGGCTGTCCTGGAACTCGCTCTGTAGACCAGGCTGGCCTCAAACTCACAGAGATCCGCCTGCCTCTACCTCCCGAGTGCTGGGATTAAAAGCATGCTCTACCACCAGCCTGCCTGGCTGTAATTATCTCTGTGCTTTCCTATTCTCTTTCTGTTAACTGCCTCATCCCCAACTGAGTTTGGACACCAGAGCTCAAGGAGAGGGTTGGCACGCCAAACACTATAATTTGAACAGCCGTGCCTCCGTTTCCCCTCTGGTCTAGACCAGAGATTTGTGGCACTGTTGTTCCACACTCAAAGGTGAAAGACTCTCCCTCCCACTTCTTTTCTTGATATCTGGATTTTTTTTTGAGGTGAAAGAAGCCTAAAGCTCCATGCTGAGGCCCTTTCTACTCTTTCTACTCTGATTTTGCTCTTTGTCGCTATATCATTCCCCTAGTGGCTAACAAGAGTGTGGCATCTCGAATGAAATATTGTTAGCGCTTGGTGGGAAGAATTGCTGTGGGAAGCCCACCAGACGGGAATCTGGGACAGACTTCTGAGGTGCCACGCACTTTGAAAAGGCAACCTCAGAGCTCCCATCCTCCAGGTTCCCTCCTGGCTCGTGCACTGGGTGAGCCACCCTCTCCCTAGGGTGATTTGGTTCCACGGCATCCTCTACAAAGTGCCCATTCCCCATTACTACGGCTGTGCACAAGACTGTGAAGACATGGCATCGCCACGGTTGAAGATGCTGAGCTCCCGGATCTGAGAAGTAGAGACTGTGGTCAGGCAGCTAAAAGTAGAGCTGTTTCTGGACACACCAGACCCGGAAGCAGACCTCCTAAGGCCGCAGTGGTTTGTGGGAGTCTCTGCTTCTCCTCCCACTGTTAGGTCAATTTCCAAATGGAACCTTCTGCTGGAACAATACACCACATTCCCCTTCATCCTGTGGCAGCCCTTCCATGCCCCAGGGTGACCAGGGACCACCCAGCTTTGAAAGTGGGGCACCAGCAATTAGGAAGGCTTGTGCCTGGGATGTTTAACTCTGGCCAGTTTGGGGCTTTTTTGTTTGTTTGTTTGTTTTTAGGCACAGAAAGGAGACTAAATTTTCTCAGTTTTTCAAGACAGGGTTTCTCTGTGTAACAGTCCTGGCTGTCCTGGAACTCGCTTTGTAGCCCAGACTGGCCTGGAGCTCAGAGATCTGCCTCTCGAGTGCTGGGTTGAGACAGGGTCTTATGTAGCCTAGGCTGGCTTTGAACTCCATGATGATTTTGATCTTCCTGGTGCTCTTGAATCTACCTCCTGAGTACTGGAACTACAGTGTCCCAGTATACCTGGCTTACACCCTGCTGGGGCTCCAAGGTAGAGTCCATCCTGACAGGTGGGTTCAGGCAGTAGCTAGAGACAGCTGGTCACAGAGTGTGGGCAGTCAGGAAGAAGCAGAGAACCCAATAAATGCTTCCTAGAAATTAAACCTTCCTAGAAATACCCTCAGAGACACACCCAGAGAAACGTTTCCATGGAGATTCTAAATCTATTGAGCTTGACATGAATATTAACTATACTAACCAGAGTGACTCTTAGGT
Organism: Arvicola amphibius; assembly: GCF_903992535.2. Classification (NCBI taxonomy): domain Eukaryota; kingdom Metazoa; phylum Chordata; class Mammalia; order Rodentia; family Cricetidae; genus Arvicola; species Arvicola amphibius. The sequence goes on from NC_052053.1 coordinate 92,013,260, forward strand.
GCTGATCAACAGTGTCTGCCACATGGGTAATTAATGTTACAGCCACGCACAGGCAGGAAACTGAAAACTAAAACAGATGGGTTAATGATGTAAAGGCATAACAAGAGGCTCTGTTAGGATTTGAACCTAGAGTCAGTTCTTCCTTTTTGTTTTTGTTGAGACAGGATTTCTTTGTATAGCTCTGGCTGTCCTGGACCTCACTCTGTAGACAAGGCTGGCTTAGAACCAACCAAGAGGTCTGCCTTCCTCTGCCTTCCCAGTGCTTGAATTAAAGGCATGGGCCGCCACAGAATCAGCTCTTACTGATAATAAAACTTTTATATTATAAAAGTTCACATTTATAAACAGCATGTGGTGGTACACACCTGTAAGGCCAGCAGTAAAGGAGGTAGAAGCAGGAGGATCAGAAGTTCAAAGCTATCCTTGGCCTTATAGCAAGTTTGAGGCCAGTATGGAACACAGGAGATTTGAAAACAAAAGTTGGAAATTACCACAGCAAGCCAGAAGGTTTTTTTTTTTTTCTCCAGACAGAGTCTACATAGTCCTGGATGTCCTGGAGCTCATTCTGTAGACCAGGCCGGCCTTGAACCAGGAGATCTGCCTGCTTCTGCCTCCCAAGTGCTGGGGCTAAAAGTGTGTACCACCACTACCTGGTGGTACCTGCCTTTAATCCCAGAATTCAGGAAGCAAAAGCAGGAGGATTTCTTTCTTTCTTTTTTTTTTTTTTTGGTTTTTCGAGACAGGGTTTCTCTGTGGCTTTGGAGCCTGTCCTGGAACTAGCTCTTGTAGACCAGGCTGGTCTCGAACTCACAGAGATCCGCCTGCCTCTGCCTCCCGAGTGCTGGGATTAAAGGCGTGCGCCACCACCGCCCGGCTAGGCAGGAGGATTTCTGTGAGTGTTGACGCCACCCTGGTCTACAGAGCAAGCTCTAGAGGAGCCAAAACTACACAGACCTTTTCTCAAAATAGAAATAGAAAGAGAACGAGAGAGAGAGAGAGGAGAAAAATTACTTTTGATTCATTTATTTGCGTAGTATGTTTTGAGGGCCTTTTAGGTAGACTTGGCAATAGAATGGCGTGCCCCAGCCTTGAACTTCAAAAAGTGAGGGCGTCTCTTTGTGATGTCCATGGATTGCCACTGAAACACAAAGCCAGGAAATGCTGGAAATCAGTTTCACACACACACACACACACACACAAAAAAAAAAAAAAAAAAAAAAAAAAAAAAAGCCAAACACCAAACAGCTGAGTTTTGAAGGATGTTTAAAAGTCTACTCAAGGAAGTTAAAGTGGAAAACATTCTTCCAGGCAGAGAGAAGCCACGGAAAGGCAAGGGCATGAAAGTTTACATGGTACGCAAGGAACAAAGAGGGATTTAATATAGTCAGACAGTCAGGAGGAGGGGGGAAAGCAGAAAAGAACTGAAGGCGGTTTCCCAGGAGCCTGTGTTCCGGGCTGAGGGCTTGGTCTTCATCCTGTAGAGCACCTGGAAGACTGTTCAACAGGTATCTGCTACCGATGGTTTGGGGACTGCTGTAATAAACCCAAGTGAACGGGAGTGGTTAAAGCAGAAAGGAGGGTCTATCGAGGCCAAGTACAAACAGGAAAGAACAGGGGGGCGCCTGCCTGATTGTAGCCAGAGCCAGAGCCAGAGCCAGAGCCAGAGCCAGAGCCAGGATGCCTGTGCAGAGTCATGAGAAGGTGGTGATGTACAAAGATGACCAGTACCTCTGTCGGTCTACCCGTTGCTAAAGCGTCTACCGAGTGCTTACTGTATTCTAGTCCTCTACTAGAGGAAGGCTTGTTTTTTGTTATTTAATTCCTACGGCAAAGTGGTAACAAAGCTTTAGGCTATTTATAGGAAATGGCTGATGATATTCAGCACGTTTACCATAGGAAATCCGCTGAGAACACCTGGTGGTGCAGAAGCTTGATAGACAGCATGTGTCTCATGAATCAGGACTCAAACCCAGGTCTGTCGGCAGAATTAACGCTGAATTCAGATTTTGCCTACCGCCTACCAGCTGGGCGTTTGGAGATGCATTCCTTAATCATTGAGTCTGTTTTCTCACCTGTAAAATAGAGATGAGTGGTGGCACACACCTTTAATCCCAGCACTCGGGAGGCAGAGGCAGGTGGATCTCTGTGAGTTCGAAGCCAGCCTGGGGTACAGAGTGAGTTCCAGAACAGCTAGTACTACACGGAGAAACGTTGTCTCAAAAAAAAAAAAAAAAAAAACAAAAACAAAAACAAAAAAAAAAACAAACCCTAAAGAACCTTGATAGTTATTGGTTGCTAGTCATTGATTAAACTAACAGAGCAGGTACGGATAAGCTGCCTGACAGGAGCCAGGTTCATCTTTCCCCTTCCTATGACGGTTTCTGTCTCTTTGCCCATGAAGCAGGCTGCATAGTGCATACTCCTTGAAAACAGGACCCCCCCCCCTTCTTCTGTCTTCAATGGGTCCTGCCACCTTGGCACCATGGGTGTGCACACACTGATATGTAGCCTTTTTGGATTAGGCGACGAGTTTCTGAGTTGTGAGTACCCAAAACTATGTGTCTGGCCCACCTGCCTCTACGGCGGAGAAGAGGCAGGCCGTCTAAACTCCATGTTGGTCTCAGGCTTTAGGATGCTCTCAGGTATGTGTGGCAGAATCTGCCCTTTTTTCCTGGCTGGGTGCTCTCCCAGGACCTGGTGGCCCCTCTTGCAGGCACTCCATAAAACACGTCTGGCCCTGGATCCAGACAGGCTCATAACACTAATGTTGCTTTTCCATTTTCCTGGAAACTTCTATAGCTGCGGCCTGGAAAGCGTCCAAAAGTTTCCCCGAACTAAAGATAACAACAACAACAATAAGTTTTTAAACATTTAGAGAGGCGAAGGAAGAGAGACCCTAAGGCAAATGTCCCTGTTGATTACTGCTCAGCGGAACAGATTCCAAAGGCAGGGACAGAAAAGGGAGGATGTTTCCAGGTCAATTTAAACATTCACATGGCTTCTTTTAAAAGACAGTTTCAAAACAGTCGACCTCCCTGGGGCAATTAAAAAAAATCTACCCAGAAGGCAAAAGCTTCCCCTATCCCTCCCTCATCTGGAAAATTTTCTCAGCAGAGGCCCCAGCACATTCCTGAGTCCTGGCTCAGGGAAGGACTTTCCCAACCTTCCAACATTCCGGGCCCTCACTCACCCTGCTGACCTACCAAGGGTTCTACTCACTCCACCCCCAGCAGCTGCGTTCCAGCTGTGGCCTCACGAAACTGCCAGGAATCCTAGGGCTGCGAGGTAAGAGAGGAAAGCACCTCCTGACAGCTGAGGGCCCGGCGGAAGTCTAGAAACCCGGAAGCCCTGGAGCTGACGCCGGCTAGCCTCTACAGCCCACAGGCAGGGTGGGCTGTTGATTTAGGGAAAACAGCATTCTAGGAGGTCTTGCAAAGATTATAGGCCTGGTGGCCAGCCTGAATCTCCCCCCTCCGTCCCCAACCCTCCACCTCATCCCTAGACCACCTGGCAATGCAAAAGGTGAAATTCAAATATTTTTTTGGGAAGATTCAAAAATATTTCCACTTATTTATGAGCTCTAGGGTTTTTTGTTGCTTTTTAAGATGTATTAATTATGTAATTATATGTATGTGTCTGTGGGTGGGTAGGGGGCTGTGTGTGCGTGTGCGTGAGTGTGTGTGTGTGTGTGTGTGTCTATGAGTACACGTGCTGCCAACAGAGGCCAGAGAAGGAAGGCATTCCTTAGACAGCTGTGAGTCATTTGATATGGGTACTAGAACTGAACTCAGGTCTGCTGGGACTGCTGAACCACCTCTCCAGCCCAAGCTCTAGGTGTTATTCTTTTGGTCCCCGCCCCTTTCCACGCCCACTTCCAGTGACCTCTGGTCTCTTGGAGTCATCCTGAATCTCTTCCCTCTCTCTCTTCTCACTGACCCCTTTTGCGTGTGCACACGCGCCCCCCCTCTCTCCTTTAATAAAGCTTTATGTCTATTTTCTGTGTCTGTGCCGTTAACCCGCCGCTGCACCACCTGTTCACCCGCCGCCCTGGTCACACGTGTTCCGCAGGTCTCCGCGCAGCTAAGCGCAGCTGCCCAGCTACTAAAGTCTTTAAGAATAAAACCCGGGTAAGCATGACATAAGTCTTCAATTGCCCTGTTTTAATAATATTTGTTTATTTTCTTCTGGCACATCTGTCTGTGCACTGCCTATGTGACTGAGTGGAAGCCAGAAAAGAGTGTCAGATCCCCTTGATTTGGGTTCCAGGTGGTTGAGAGCCACCAAGCGGGTGTTGGGTTCTATGAGAATAGCAGGCACTTCTAGTGTGGACCCATCTCTCCAGTCCCAAACTGCCCCTTTCCTGAGGTGCCATGTGCCAAGGAAAAGTTTATGCACAGAGAAACCCTGTCTCGAAAAAAAAAAAAAAAAAAAAAAAAAAAAAAAAAAAAAAAAGAATAAAACCCGGGGCCCGGAGCTCCCGGCTTTCTTTTTAATTAAGAAGCACAACATTGAAGCTGGAGAGATGGCTCAGCGGTTAAGAGCACACACTGTTCTTCCAGGGACCTGCATTCAATTCCCAGCACCCACATGGCAGCTCACAACCATCTGTAACTCCGGTTCCAGGGCATCTGACACCTTCACTCAGACATATATGCAGGCAAACCACCAATGCACAGAAAATAAATAAATTTTAAAAATAAATAAATAAATATATTATTATTATTAATTTTTTTAAAAAAAGCACAACGTCTTGCATCAAGGTTAATTGACAGTGAGACGCCAATGAATGACGCAGCTTCCTTGACAGGGTGGGGTTTTGCTGCTGTTTTGGGGTTACCTTTTGGGGTCATCTTTTACCTATGCCCTCTAAGTAAGCCCAATAAATTCATTGCTACACACACACACCACACCACACACACACACACACACACACACACACACACACCCTTAATTTGCTAATGGTTCTGGAGAATTACTCCCCTGGGAGGTAACAATGACTTTGCCAGAGGCAGAAAAGTGAGTGTCAGTCTCCCTGTAAAAGCCCTACCCTCCCAAAACTGGTGTCCCTGCCTGTGGGTTCAGGGTTCAGATGAGGAAGGAGGCCTGGGAGGCTCTCTAGAGTTCTTTACATATGTGGATGTTGGCAGAGCTGGGCAAGTGGTCTTTTAGGCAGCTGAGGCCCTCAGCTGCTGTCAGCACAACTGTCAGCAAGTTCCCCTGGTTGGGGTGGCAGGGCAGGGGATGCTGGAGCCCTGATATTATCGTCTGGGGCTGCAGAGTAGGGTTAATGGAAGTTACTTCTCTACAGTGGCTGGCTGGCTGGCTGGCTTCATGCTGGCTGATTAATCTGGACTTTTGAGAGTCTGTGCCTTCTCTCTGGGACTGACGGCCACCCAGACACACAGCAACAGTTAATCGCCGTGGGAAAGCTTTGAGAGTCTGTCCTCATTTACAGCCATACCTGAATGTGTTCAGCTTAGCTAAGCAAGGTTGGACCTGGTCAGGGCAAGGATGAGAGACTCCATTCTTCAAAGAGAGGAGCCTCCTGCAGTCTTTTTTTAAAAAAAATATTTATTTATTTATTATGTGTACAATATTCTGTGTGTGTGTATGACTGCAGGCCAGAAGAGGGCACCAGACCTCATTACAGATGTTTGTGAGCCACCATGTGGTTGCCGGGAATTGAACTCAGGACCTTTGGAAGAGCAAGCAATGCTCTTAACCACTGAGCCATCTCTCCAGCCCCCTCCTGCAGTCGTCCATCAATTCCAGGGCCTGAATGTGAGTCTGAAGAAGAGGTGGCCTCTGTCCCAGGAGACAATCAGGTCAAAGAGTGACCTGTGTCTTCTTTCTCCCTCTTGCTGCCGTTCCCACTTCCAAATATGCCCCCCTTTGCTCTCCTTGTTCCCGACTTCACTGGTCTGACCAGCCACTTCCTATACGGGTCCCTTTAGAGTACAGTCTATAGGGTTACCCACGGAAGCTGTACTTGCCCCCACCCATGACAGTAACCCCTGAGCCCTTGAGACCCTAGGAGGAAAGCACCGGGAAATCGGAAAACATTCTCCCTACAGAAAACAATAGCTTCCGGGGCCTGTGCCAGACACACTCACAACCCCCGAAATAGTCTCATTGTTCTCTTGTGCAATATCCAGGAATTTGGTGAAACTCATCATTTTTCAGGTTACCGATAATGCAAGTTTGGAAAGTGAAACAGGAAGAACGAAGGCTGAGAAAGCTTTTATCCAGCCACAGAGTCTCTCCAGATGCAAGATAGGTTTTTTTTTTTTTTTTTTTTTTTTTTTCTCCAGCAGTCCTTTGGTGGGGTTAAAATTAGCTGGCAGCATTCTGGTCACATGGCAGACAACAAAACAAAAGGGAATTGTTTCCTCAGACGCTTCTGAACTAGTCCCACAGACCTCCTAATCCATGGATTTCTGGGATCTGGCTCCCCACCACTGCCCTGGCATAGGAGAGACCACACCACAGTCTGCCCTCAGGGATTGCTCTTGCGGTAGGAGAGGAGACAGTACCAAGGCATTTTGGGACTCTGGATTGCCATTTACAATTAATTCTTCTCCCAGAAGTCAGCGAATAAGCAAACATCACAAGGACTTGGGAAGGACAGCACTGAAGGGTGACCATGGTACCCTTTGCCTTTTGGGACAAGTGGCTGTGGCTGTCAGGATGATAACATGAAATGAACACGCCCAAGCTATAAGTGACAAGGACTTCAGATAGATTCTTTATCTCTGGACCCTGATGACAGGACAAGTCAGGATCTGCCTCCTATTTAAAACTATCACCAGCAGCCACGAGTTAAAAATACAGCCTCTGATTCACGCATAGTCAGGAAACCTGGCTGTGCTCAGTACAGAAACACGTCCGTCAACCTGGGAGAGGAATCACCGCCACAGATATGCTCTTAGCTTGCCAAAGCTTAGCAGCTGCAAGAGCCAAAATCCCAGCTGCCTGGACCGTCTGGGGAAAGGGGGTTCTGAATCACCTGATTTCTTCCTCAGCTCCGTGTAATTCTAAGCCAGAACCATCTTGAGATGTCTCAAGGGCAGATTGCTCTTTAAAATTATGTTTGAACACTAACCCTTCAATTCTGGATCTGCTAGCAAGGTGAAGCAGATGGCTTTTATTGATTATTTATTTGGAAGGCGGTATTCAGGAATCAGAAAATTCCACTGAGATCAAACACATGACCCTGACCCCCCAAAAACAAACAAACAAACAAACAAACAAAAACCAACAACACACAAGGCAAAGGCAATCATGAACAGACAGACATCCAGAAAGTCAAGCTCAAGCAGGTTAAGTTCTACCAAATGGGACAGATCTAGTCTTTTGCCTGTGTGGGCTTCCATGACAGTGTACACAGTCGGAAGCAATACCTAGGTTGGCCCCACATTCTGTGGCAGTCTTCCCATGCTTCAAAACAAAAACCATCTTCGACTCTTACCTCTACTTGAAACTTCATTAGACAGACAGACCGAAGTACAACCCGCCCCTGTGCCCAGATGCCCAGTATGTAAAGTCCTCTTTAATGAATGTACACCACCCGCCCTGCCCCCAGGAACAGTCTCAAGGTGTTACAAGTACATAAAGGTCTGAAAGCTGAAGCCCTGGATAAACAGTTCACTGGATATATTTAGCAGAAAATATTGAAAACCACAGAGAAAAATATGTCCCCTTTCTGGGATGTTAATGAAGGTTTATGTCTAGGAAGCCTTCAGGAAATAGTGAACAAAAAAGAAATACTGCTCACCTCTTCCACCCCAGCGTAAATAAATCACTAACCCTCCTTGGTTTCCATAGGCCTTGGCTGGGGGATTTAATTTTTTCCCTATTAAACAGGCCACCCGGAGAGTTGGCATTACAGACCTGAAAATATACCAGATCTTGAACACACTGTTTTGTTTCTGTACATTGAATCAGGCTGTGTTTCAAATGGCAGCTTGTGCAAGATGGGGGGGGGGGGAGGCGGCGGCGGCGGCGGTGATTATCCGGGCTAGTGCACCCTCACAAGAAAGTCACCTGAAATTGCAGCATAGATGACAGATCTGTTTCACCTTGACTCACCCAATGTCTCGTCTCTGACAGGAACCTGTCCTCTATCTTTGTTGCCCAAACTGATGTCATGCTCTAAGGGACTGACTGGATTTGCTAAACTGCTACAAGATGCCTTCAAAACCCCCGACTGCCTGCAGTGTAGGGCGGGGACCTGAGAATCAAGGCAAGGACAGGCAACTACTCTCCCTAAGATGGAGGCTGCATGATGTAAGTGGCTGGCTAAAATATCTGGCATGCTTGCAGTTTTAAGTTGCCAGCTAAATATTATTAAAAAGATAGAATACACGCAAACTGTGCAGAATGTAGGGCTGCTGTGTTTACATCCGGGTTTTGATGACTCAAAGCCTTACACTTGGGCTTGCTGAAAAGCTCTATTAAAAACACAGCTTTCGAAAAGCCTCCGGGGAGCTGAAGGACTCGGGGGTGGGAGAGGGATGATAACACCCCCACCCCACCTCAAAGATGCTGTTCAGCTCTATGTTTCTGGCAAGCATTTAGGACCGGGGAAGTCTTAAGGGGTTAACCTCCTTTCAGTTTGCAAGCCAGAGCCGGGAGGGTTAACCTTTTTCCAGAACATTTATTTCACCATCTCACTGACTAGAAGGAGGAGGGGCTGGCTGGCGGGCGGGAGGGGAGGGAGAGCCTGCCGCGTTGAGAGGCTGCGGATCACAAGGCCATTCTGATAGCCTCCTGTCCCCATGGCAACTGCAACGGCATTTATCAGTTCCTTCTGCGCACAGGCACCGCAAATCTGCATTGCACATGGCAGGCTTCCAGCATTTCAAATGAAAGAGCACTTTGAACGGCTGCCAAGTTTGGAAGGAGCAGAACTGTCAGGGCTGCTTAAAGCTGGCAGTTTATACTGGGGAGGTTTTCACTTCCCAGAATCCTCCGGGCTTGGCGAGCTGCCAAGTACTTAGCGGAAGCTAAAAAGTAACTCGCTCCCTCCCCTCCTCTTTCTCCCCCTGCTCACGCTTCCCCCCCTCTTCCACACCATTCACCGCAGTGCTCTCAAAATTTTCCACATGTCCTGTGTCACCAGTGCAGACTGTACAATGAGAACCAGAACACCGGCTGCCCACGACCGGGCTTTTCTCAATAATGGGGGTTTAGGGTGGGTTCAGACACAGACACGGGGTTCCCGCTGTACCTGCCATAACCCGGTAACCACTGGATGGCACATAGTGTATGTGCCTTTTAACCTTAAAAAAATACATTAATAAAAAATAAAAAGCAGCTTCAGAACCAGGGACACCCTAAGTACTGGGTGCGGTAAAGAATGGGGTGGGGGTGGAGTGGGGGGGGACGCTGGATGGATAGACGGCTTAGAGCTTCACGGGGTAGGGGGAGTCTTGCAAACAGAATACAAAATGTCCACATCCAGCTTTTCTAAGCCGTGGGGAAGGGGTTGTTACTGAGAGCTGAACTGTTTCTGGAGCTTTCTTGCGTCTCTCAGATGTCACGATGAAAGCTCAGAAGCCAGAGATGTGGAGGGAATTGGGACGTGGCTTTTCAATGGAAAGTTTACCAGATAACTTTGACCATGCACCACCCAAGAGCACCCGGAGCACCCGGGCTTCTACTGACAGAAAATGGGAACTGGCACAATTTTCACTGTGCTAATTTTTTTTCTTTACATGAAAATCTACGCTGAGATCAAGGACTTGGGTTTTATTTCCTGCACAAATAGAACAAAAATTGTCTGCCGCTTAGGCGGTTGGATGGAGTTCAGGAAAACTATGTCTGGCATTAATTCCAAAGTGGAGGTTTTGGTTCAAGTGAGGCCCATTAATTTCAGTAAACTGTTTTCACTAGTCCACACCCTGCTGTGCGAGGACTATTTATTACCTTTTGCTAACCTGCTGTCTGCTGAGTTGCAAAGCAAAGGGGAGGGGGAATCTGGGGTGGAGATATCTCTATCTTGGATCAAATGGGTTTGCACCTTCCCTTAGGGGGTCATGTTTAATAGAGAATTTTCTATCCCTTGCTTTTCTTTATCAGAGCGTTAAAAAAAATCCATCTTGCAATGAATTACAGAAAAGCAAATCCTATGGAGAGGAATCTGGTGAGAGCGAACAGCTAGCCATCCCTTCCCCGGTTCAGAAAGGTTCCTCCCAGCCACAGGGATGCTTTCTGTGCCTGTCCCCTCTCCAGGCTGCAGGTCTAGAGCAAAGCCCTGACATGATTCACCCTGACGATTGGGTCTAAATCCACCAAGACAGTCAATTTTGGCATTCATTCTCCCTTAGGAATTTTACTGGCCATCTTAGAAAAGCACATAAATTACTCCCCCCTCCCTCTTTTTTCCGTGCCTTCTCCTTCATCCCCCAGCACTCCCCCCCCCCCAGTCCATCTTGATGTCATTTCAAAGAGAAGGATAAAAAGGAAAAGAAGGGATTTGTCAGGCAGTCCAGTTTGTGAGTGTGTCTTGCCAGGCCCCAACACACACACACACACACACACACACAGAGAGAGAGAGAGAGAGAGAGAGAGAGAGAGACTCACACCCCAGCTGAGGCTGTTAATAAGAATTAAAAGCAAGTCAGTACTATTAAAGCATCAGATATGAAGTTGAAAGAGGAGGGGGACTCGGAGAAAGAGAGGGGGTGGGTGGGGTGGGGGATAGGGAGTGGAAATAAAATACAATTCGGCCCTTTAGGCTGAGAAGGAAAGAGGTGTCAGTAGCCCCGTTTGGTCAGCTTGTCAAATGTCAAATGTCAAATTCATTGGTCTTTCCTTTTTAACTACCCCCTCTCTCGCTGCCCCGCCCCGACAGTCAAGTTTTGTGAGGTTCCCAAGTGTGATTAATCTTTGGCAGAGGCCAGAAACAGGAGTAGGCTTCTTGGCTGCCCGTTCTGATAAACAATCTGTTCTTGGGAAGAGTAGGTGAAGGGGGCTGCGGGAGGTAATCTGCGGGCATGGGAGTGGGGGTAGGAGTGAGTGGAGGGGGGGACCACCGCGAGGCCCGCCTTCCTGGAGAAATGCAAGTGCCCCTCCTCCCGGACCAGTGGTTTAGGGGTGGGTCAGGTTTCCTGCCCTTAAGAATGTGAGTAGACAGTGGATCCTTTCTTGCTGCCAGTCCCTAAAGCCCAGGGCACGTCACCGGGCCACCGAAGGCTCAAAGGAGGGGGAGGAGAGTGAAACCCGTGCTCCCCACCGTTTCGGACCATCTGCAAAGCTACACAACCCCATCCCCTAGCGAGTGTGCGCCGAACCTGCTTGCGAGAAAGGGAAACCGAGGCAGTGTTTTAGAGAAAGCCGAGTTTGGGGCGGCCGCTGTAGCGCTTATTATAAAGCATAACGGGGAAAAACAAACTTTGGGCAAAACAAAAGGAAGGACTATTTGCTGGGATCGAAACTCCGGAGGCAAGAAAGCAGGCTGTGGATGTTGCAGCGGGGATATTGTGTGAGCAACCAGGCAGAAATCGGCAATATGTAAAAGTGGGAAGGGGTAGAGAGTGGGCGGAAAGGCAAATCAGTGCCTAGAAGGCTGCGCAGGCAGGGCTGGGAAATGTCACCAAGGAGAGCGCAATGGCATCGAATAAAAGATGAATGATAGGCTACCTTTTGGAAAACGAATGTAAAAATAAGAAGAAAGGTGAGAGGTCCGCCTCTTTGCTGCTTGCCTTCCAGCTTCAGCCTACAGGCAGCTCTGGTCTGCCCTGCATCCAAGAAGCCAGGGCCAGGCTCGCTTCCCTTTGGATTTAATTACATGAAAATACTGAATAAAAACTTGTAATTACACCCTCAAGTCCCCGCCACTTAGGTCCTGCACACTTCCTGCCTAGTTTTGCTTTCTAAAGAAGAGGTCATTGCCTCTTTCTTTCCAAATTGGTCAAAACAACAACAAAAAAAGTAAACGCACCAAATAAATCCTTAACAGCTTTGAGTCCTCATGGTCATCCCCCCCCCCACACACAGACACACACACACACACACACACACACACACACACACACACACACACACACGCCAGGAATTGGGGAGGGGAAATCCTTGTCTCTTTAGGAGAGCCTAGAAGGAAGGACCCTACTGTGCTATTGTCTTGCTCGGGCTCCTTGATTGAGCCACAGTCGTTGCTTTGTTTGTCTGTTGCTCCAACCCAGAGTCGCTAAGCTGGTCACCCAGAGGACACTTTCCAAGGAAAAGACAGAGTGTAGCATCAGGTCTAGCTTTCCCCTTTCCCCTGGAAGGGTTCAGTCTGCAAGCGATCTGGGTCAGGGCTGGCCTCTTTTACAAGGCTCCAGGCTCCGGCCTTACAGACAGGATCGCAGAGGGAGGTTCTGGAGGAAGAACATGATTTAAGATGGACATCTGACGGGTGAGAAACCAAAGCTCAAGAGAAGAAACAGATGGCCTCGGAGTCGGTTATGCTGCTGCAGGGAGCCTTGAACAAGCACTGCTGCCTCTGATGGCTTCGGGGGGCTGACTGCATCAGGACACTAGGACACCTAGGAGAAAATGGAAGCTTCTCGATTCCGGGCCGGATCCATTCTGGCTTACTTCATCTTCCCATTCCCAGCACTGAGACAGAAAGTGCCAAGAACAGGGCCTTATCAGTCCACAGCCATTGTGGAAGTTGAGGCAGAAGGACTACAAGTTCAAAACCTGTCTGGTCTACAGGATGAGTTCAAGGCTAGGCTGGACAACTTCTCAGGACCTAGTATAAAAACAGCAAAGGGGCTTAGAAGATAGAGCGCTGTTTGGCATGCACCAGGCCCTAGGTTCTATCCTCAGCTAGGGGCAGGTGAGTGCTCTCTAGGTAAATTATTAAATAACTGAGCGAAGGGCAGGGGGCGAATAGCCAAGTTTCAGCACACATAGGTAAGAACAAAGGGGATATAACTTCCAGTTCTAGGAGGAGGCCTTTTCCACAACAAAAATCCATGCTCCTTGTTTTGCTCCTTCCCCTACAGCATTCATTGGACTCTTCAGCCTTTTCTCCTTTAGTGCTGGGGCTCCAACTCAGGGCCTTGCTTGTGCTAGGCACCACTTCACCACTCAGCCGTATTCTTTAGTCCCAGACGTGTACATCTTGCAAATGTCCTGAGGGCAGCTTCTCCATCCTTTCAGCGAGGATGAGCACTTCAGATTTTCCTCTGTCACCTTTGCCTGGGGCCAGGGCACAAAAAAAAAAAAAAAAAAAAAAAAAAAAAAAACCAAAGAGGTAAAAAGAAAGGTGTTTGGGGATTGCCAGGAAGCAGTGGCTACTCAGTTTTGTCAGTTTTGGTCAAAGCTCAATAGTGATTGATTTTTAGCTCCCAAACATCCGCTGTGGATTTCGAGCCAACCGTGCAGCTACTGAGACAGTTGTGGCATTAACCCATAAGTTCCTGTGGGCAGAGGGTTTTACCTTCTTGTTTCGGTTCCTTAGAAGCATCTAGAACCCCTAAAGGTGAAAGTGAATGCCAGTTTTATGGCACACGAAGGATTTTTTTTTTGCTAACTCTGGTCCACCTCTGGCCCAGCTTTCCTCACCTGCACAAAAGGCTGATGAAAGTAACACCTACCTCACAGGCTTGTGTGAGGCTTGGTGACATAATGTCTGGAAATGCATTTTGGAGCCCTTGACAAATGTCAGTTATTGTTAATAATCTTTTACGTTTTATTAAACATATTATAATGTGATGTCATCCACACAGACCAATGAAGCAGGCAAAGGAAGTTGAGTAATTATTTCAGTTTTACTCAGAACCTGATGTGCAAATGATTTGCTCAAGGTCAGCCAAGTCCAAGGTGAACAGCATAATATAAATATGTACCCAGTACCCGCCTCTCTCTCTCTCTCTCTCTCTCTCTCTCTCTCTCTCTCTCTCTCTCTCTCTCTCTCTCTCTCTCTCTCTCTCTCTCTCTCTCTCTCCTTCCTGAGTTACAGGTTGAACTACTCAGCACAGGCAAGTCAAAATATTTGAAGTCCTGGCCCAAGGACCCATTCAAAGCAAGAAGTGATGGCTGCCCTGTACCAACCTGGATCCAAGAATGGCCAGGACCTGGGAGGAGCTTCCTGCTCTGTGACCACACCTTCTGGCGGCCCGAGCAGTAAAGTGGAAATCCCCTGATTATTGTAGACTGGAGGGAACCTCCCATTGAGGCCCAGACTCGCAAATGGAGTGGAGGGTTGGAGATGGTACACCTGTGGTCTTCACAGCCACCGGCCACCTCGACGACGACGTTGTGGGCTTGGATATTTGTACGAACTGAATCAATGAATAGCACCCTTGTCTGGTCTGGCTCTTCCACCCCTTCCCTCTAGATCCGTTTCCCTGGACAGCTCATTCCAGGTTTTTTTTTTTTTTTTTGTGGGGGCTGGAGGAGGAGGAGTAAAATACAAAATACACACCAGCTATTGCTGAGGGCAGTACTGGGCTCCCCCATGCCCTGGCACGCTGGCAAGAAGAGAATGCCGGGAGGCAGGAACTAGACACGACTACCCCCAACTCCTGCGCCTTTCTTCTCCTCCCTGGTCTCCGCCCCTCCAGGAAGAAAACAGCCAGAGACCGGATCGTTCTTTCCGCCACTGTGCCAACACCAACCACTATGCCCGCCCTTCCCTTGCCTTCTACCCAGTTTCGCTCAGAGCACCCGCCTTGCCCATGCGCCCGCGGCTGGGCAGGTCTTGGCGGGCGGTGTAGGTTCAGCTCCCCAGGGCTTCTCGGCGAATCACGTTGTTCCTGGGATTTCATGCTCTAGTGGCTCTTGTGTAACCCTATGCCCTGGCCTAACTCAATATTTTTTTTTTTAAATACCAGGATTAGCCCTTTAGGGAAAGGCAAATACTTCCGCCACAGATCCGACCGGGGAATAAATGTGTAAATCACCCAGCAGCCTCCAGCCCCCACAGCCCCTTTGCTCGGGTCTGCAAGGCTCAGTAACCCGCCGCACTCCTGGGGTTCCTGGTGCTAGGCGATTCCAGGCCTCCACAAGGCCAAAGGAGGGCCCAACCCACACGTTTGTTTTCATCTACTCTTAAGCGGCTCCCGCAGGCCAAAGAACAGGGCCCTGCTTACTGTGTGTTACCAAAAAAGGCTTTTCTCTCTGTGGAGCGCTTGGCGGCGCGCGTTGCAGCGGGGTGACGCGAGGTTCAGCCACGGCCTGGAGAGCCGGCAGGCTAAGAGCACCCCTTCCCCTCCCCCTCCCCGCCGCGTTCCATTTCGATTCCAAACTGTGGGGGCTGTTGAGGGCGGGCAGGAGTCGCCTAAGATTCTGGCAACCTTCACAACCCTAACACTGGGCAGTGTTGCTCATGGAAGGCCAAGTGGAAAGCCGACCTTTTGCTCTAGTTTAGAACTGTGTTCTCTGAAGATGCTATCTCGGCTAGCTGAGGAGAAAGACAGCTATTAAGATGGGACTTTGCTTTGTGGAGTTAGGGTTAGCATTTTGTACCTTGTGCTCTGCAGCTAGTGCACCCCTAATGCACCCCTGTACATAGCACCAGAGTTCTGTATCTCTTCTCCCCCATTTCTCACCTCCCTGGATCAGTTCTTCCCAAGAGATCACAGTACTGCTGCAGGAGCAGAGGGACGGAGGATCTCCAAACATTGGAGCTCTCACCTCCCCAATCACTGATGCATCCCCAAACAGGGCCATCTGAGACAGCAGTTAAGAAGCAATGTATCACCTTATTACCAAGAACGAAGATGATTCTTTTTCAGGGGGTATAGAGAGTTGTGATTTTTTTTTCAGTTTTTTTTTTATTATTGATTTTTATTGAGCTCTAGAGTTGTGATTTTTAAATAAAAGGATTGTGAGACTGTGGACTGTAATGGAATTCTGTTTAAATGAATACTGATGTCCAGCTCGCTATGTATTTATTTGCACGCGCACGTGTGTGTGTGTGCGTGTATCTAAGTCTTTAAAGTGAAGACATACAAGGAGATGGTATACTGAATGTAACATTGTGATATGGAACTCAACTTGTTTTTTCTACCTGCCTGGCTGGAAGGTTGTGGCTAAACTGCTATTTCTAAATTCCCCCCCCCCCCCAGACAGAGTTGCTCTGTGTAACAGCCCTGACTGTCTTGGAACTCACTTTGTAGACCAAACTGGCCTCGAACCCTCCTTAGCGCTGGGATTAAAAGCGTGTGCTACCACCACCCAGCGTACTTTTGATTTAATAAAGAGGAAAATAAATAATGTAAACAAATGAGTCATTCAGTCAAGCCAAAGTTCATTGTCTCAGGCTGGTAGGGATTATTGGGCTCTGTGTTTTGACTCATTCAAGGGGAGCTGTGACCAGTCCAAGGGTGAGGAAGCACTCCCTGAGAGGCTCTGTGTACAAGACTCTGCTCCAAGCCAGCCAATCAGGTAAAGTTTATTATTGGCCTGCAGCACACAGTGAGCTCGCTTTTTTTTTTTTTTTTTTTTTTTTTTTTTTTTTGTTTTTTTTTTTTTTTTTTTTGCAAAACCAGAAACTGGGTTGCTCTGAGATGAAAGAGAGGCTCCCTATGGGCTCTTCTTCCTCCCTTTCTCCTATCCTTACAAGCTCTACTTTCCTTTTGCATTTGAAACCCAGAACTAAGCATGCTGGGAAATGCTGACTAGCTTCGGGAGATCAAATGTCAAAATAAAAGTATTTCTTGTTGCTTCAGCTGACTGTAACCGTGATCATAAATAATGATCAGAATGCTTTATGCACTAGAATACTTTCCCAGGGAAGCCGGTGACAGTTTCAATGTCATTATCGGTACTAGTATCCAACCCTGGCAGTTTTCTGGGAATGCACGCATGTGCTCTCCACACTGTATGGTGCATTTGTGCTTCGCTTTGCAGCGGGGACAGCGCCACAGCTTCTCTACGAGGAAGAATTCAGTAGTACAGTCTGGAGGGGGATGCTAGGGTCTCATGATGAAGGTGCATTTGCACAGCACTTTCTGTACAAGTGGTATGTAAGAAACAGTGGGGTGCTAATGGAAAATGTGAGCACCCTATAACCATCCCTGGGAGCCTTAGCTTGTGTGCACCACCTTCAAATAAAATTTACCGCATTTAGACACCAGGCCAGCTGCAGCGGCAGCTATAGACAAGTTATTTCAATCTCTTTATTTTCCTGGTCTGTAAAATGGAACAGAATACACTTTGTGGAAAGCACTAAGGGTTTAGTAACGTAAATACCGCTTCGTGCTCTGTCGCTACATTATAATGAAAATAATACTAAAGTTGATGAAAAGAAACCACTTGCCCAGTACCTGTCCCAGTGCCACTGAGAGTTGCTTGTCACGGTGACAAGAAACAAACTGAAATCTTCAACACCCCATCAAGCTGGGGGAGATAATTCTATTTTGCAAAAGAAAAAAAAAACAGGTTATATAAATAGAGTCAAGGTTACAAAGCCAGTAGTAATAGTGAGGAAATTCCAACCCTGTAGGCAGAATCCAGCCCTATCAAAATCGCCTCCCCCTCCACCAGCCTTCCATAGGGATTATCTTAATTTACATAATAAAAAAGCAAACCTAATAAATAGAACAGGCTGAAATGCTCCAGCCAGAGCTAAGACCAACCCTATCTGTTTCTACAATGAGCCATAATGATGAGCAGTGATCTTGCAAGGTAGAGGAAGTCATGACCTCCCAGAGCGTACTGGGGCAGTGTGGAATTAAATCACAGCACGCAGAAGGAACTTTCAAAACTGTCTATGCTTTATTTATGTGTCTAAGGATTGAGTTCGGAGCCTCGGTCATCCTAAACAAACGCACCCTCGCTGAGCTACCGCCCCCACTCTAGCGATCAGTATTATTAAAAGCTGCCCCCTTTCATGAAACCCAGAGAAACCACTCACCTGTTTGGCAAATTCTTCACTCCCCATTCCCCGTCCTCAACTACGGCTGTATGCAGTCCGTTGACTCTTTTCCTTAAAGACCTCAGAATAGTACATAGTCAAAAAATTTTATGGAGTTCGGCCAAGGGGAGGGGCAGCTCATTTAGCGCCATCCTTGCAACTCCGATTGATTCCCAGGCCCAGTCGCAAAAACAAATCTAAAAGGTAATTTCTGGAAGATTGGAGAAGGGCTAATTCTTGCAGGTGTTTGGTGGCAAGGAATGGAACATTAATGGGGGAAGGGAGCTTACCGCAGATGAAATAGGTAATACCTTATATGAAATTTAAAGTGAAACTCATCAAACAGGGCATTTAATTTTACTGCCTGGGGTTTGGTGGGGTGGGGAATGGGAATCGGAAACAACACTCGTGGCCCTTAAACGTTTTTTTACTTGGGAAAGCCAGGCAGGAAAAGGAAAGGTCATCGTCTGTTACACACACATACACCAGCCCAGGGCTCAGCTGTGGTGTGTACACACACACACACACACACACACACACACACACACACACGACCGAGGGGGGGAGGGAGGGCGGAGGCGCGGAGGAGGGGCCGACAGGGAGGAATCTGGGCATCCTGCCGCGCATGCGCCTTTTGCGAGCAACAAGTGGGCTCCACAGACAGAGGAAGTGTAAAGGGGGGTGGGGGACTGGTGCAGAGCATGGCGGTGACGTCAGCGCTCCGCCCGGGCGGCATCCCGCGCGGCCAAGCCGGGGACAGCGCGAGCCGCAGCCGGAGCAGGAGCGCTGAGACGCGCCTCCGGAACGTAGAGTAACAATCACAACCCCACATTCCAGGCGAGCGCGAGCGGGAAGGGATGCGACCCGGGTGGAGGCGCCGAGCAAGCGCCCTGCAGCCAACGTGAGCGCCGCCAGCCTCTGTGGCCGGAGAGCTGGCCAAGCCAGGGGGGGCGGTGGGAGCCTGCGTGCGTGCGCTCTTCTCCTCTGCTCTCGTGTGTCTTGGAAACGGTGGCCGGTGGCCGCGGCTGCTCCCTCCGGCGTGCAAACCCAGGCGCCGCCAGCGCAACGGCCGACGCTGCGGAGGGGAAACTCTCCTCTTGGCAGCCACCTCCTCACCCGGCCTTCCCAGGGAATCAGCGGCTTCAGCAAGATTGGACCTGGGCACCGGGTGGCACAACCCTCTAACCCTCTCCCCGGGGCGCCTGGCGTAGAGAGGACTCAGATCGTAGGGGACCCCCCCTTCACTCTTCCACGCTTCAATCACTCCGGGGAGGGGGCCAAGAGGCCACTGGCGGCCGGCCCCGGACACCCTAGCCCCCTCCCCCCAGGCCCGGAGCTTCCAGCCCTGATCCGCCGCACCAGGAAGAAGGCTCCCGGTGCTCTTCTCCGGACCAGACAGCCGCAGTAGGAGGTGGGAGCGAGAAGCGTGCAGAACCCATCGGCCACCCGGACGGTGGAGCCCCCGCAGAGAGGCGCAGAACCAGCGCTCTCCCTCCAGCCCCTGGGGCAGAACTTTCTCTCCCCCTCCCCCGCAGCCGGACTCCTTCCCCAGCCACTCAGTCCTCCCAGTGGAGAAGGCGCCACAGAGACAGCCCGGGAGGGGGCCTACCTTCCCCGAGGCTGGCATCATGTCGGCGGCGCAGGTGTCCTCGTCCCGAAGACAGTCTTGCTACCTGTGCGACCTGCCTCGCATGCCCTGGGCCATGATCTGGGACTTCTCCGAACCTGTCTGCCGTGGTTGCGTCAATTACGAAGGCGCCGACCGCATAGAATTCGTGATCGAGACCGCCCGCCAACTGAAGCGGGCCCACGGCTGCTTCCAAGACGGCCGCTCCCCCGGGCCGCCGCCGCCCGTCGGGGTCAAGACAGTGGCCTTGTCCGCCAAGGAAGCAGCGGCAGCAGCTGCCGCCGCGCAACAACAGCAACAACAGCAGCAGCAGCAGCAACAACAGCAGCAGCAGCAGCAGCAGCAGCTCAACCACGTCGATGGTTCCACCAAGCCTGCGGTGTTGGCCGCCCCGTCTGGCCTGGAACGCTACGGCCTGAGCGCAGCGGCAGCTGCCGCTGCCGCCGCCGCGGTGGAACAACGTAGCCGTTTTGAGTATCCGCCGCCCCCGGTGAGTCTGGGGAGCAGCAGCCACGCCGCCCGGCTGCCCAACGGCCTGGGAGGTCCTAATGGCTTCCCTAAGCCCACACCAGAGGAGGGCCCCCCGGAGCTGAACCGCCAGAGCCCCAACTCATCCTCGGCAACATCGGTGGCTTCTCGGCGTGGGGCACATAGTGGGCTGGTGACCGGTCTGCCCAACCCGGGAGGTGGCGGGGGACCCCAGCTCACGGTGCCCCCAAACCTATTGCCGCAGACGCTGCTTAATGGCCCGGCCAGCGCCGCGGTGCTGCCTCCGCCCCACGGCTTGGGGGGCAGCCGAGGGCCCCCCACTCCAGCGCCTCCCGGTGCTCCCGGGGGGCCCGCCTGTCTCGGGGCTGCCCCGGGCGTGTCGGCCACTGTATCCTCCACGCCGTCTTCGACCTCTTCGACAGTGGCAGAGGTGGGCGTGGGTGCTGGTGGCAAGAGGCCTGGTTCGGTGTCGAGTACGGACCAGGAACGTGAGCTGAAGGAGAAGCAGCGCAACGCTGAGGCCTTGGCCGAGCTGAGCGAGAGCCTGCGCAACCGTGCGGAGGAGTGGGCCAACAAGCCCAAGATGGTCCGCGACACACTGCTCACGCTGGCTGGCTGCACGCCCTACGAGGTGCGCTTCAAGAAGGACCACTCGTTGCTGGGTCGCGTCTTTGCCTTCGATGCTGTTTCCAAGCCCGGCATGGACTACGAGCTGAAGCTGTTCATTGAGTATCCCACGGGCTCTGGCAACGTGTACTCCAGCGCGTCCGGGGTGGCCAAACAGATGTACCAGGATTGCATGAAAGACTTTGGCCGTGGTCTGTCCTCTGGCTTCAAATACCTGGAGTACGAGAAGAAGCATGGTTCAGGCGACTGGCGCCTACTTGGGGACCTGCTGCCCGAGGCTGTGCGCTTCTTCAAGGAGGGCGTGCCCGGCGCGGACATGCTGCCCCAGCCCTATCTAGATGCCAGTTGTCCCATGTTACCCACTGCGCTGGTGAGTCTCAGCCGCGCCCCCAGTGCACCTCCAGGAACTGGAGCCTTGCCACCAGCGGCGCCCACGGGTCGGGGTGCAGCCTCCAGCCTGCGCAAAAGGAAGGCATCCCCGGAGCCTCCGGACTCAGCTGAAGGTGCACTGAAGCTTGGCGAGGAGCAGCAGAGGCAGCAGTGGATGGCAAACCAGAGCGAGGCGCTGAAGCTCACTATGTCCGCGGGGGGCTTTGCGGCGCCAGGGCACGCAGCAGGGGGACCACCCCCACCCCCTCCACCTCTGGGACCTCATTCCAATCGGACCACCCCTCCAGAGTCAGCCCCCCAGAACGGTCCGTCCCCCATGGCCGCGCTCATGTCAGTGGCAGACACTCTGGGCACAGCGCATTCGCCCAAGGACGGCAGTTCTGTGCACTCTACCACTGCATCCGCTAGGCGAAACAGCAGCAGCCCGGTGTCACCCGCCTCCGTGCCAGGGCAGCGTCGCCTGGCATCACGCAATGGGGACCTGAATTTACAGGTGGCGCCCCCGCCGCCTAGCGCCCACCCAGGCATGGACCAAGTGCACCCCCAAAACATTCCGGATTCCCCAATGGCCAACAGCGGACCCCTCTGCTGTACCATTTGCCATGAACGTTTGGAGGACACTCATTTCGTTCAGTGCCCATCTGTCCCTAGCCACAAATTTTGTTTCCCTTGTTCTAGAGAGAGTATCAAAGCCCAGGGGGCTACAGGTGAGGTGTATTGCCCCAGTGGAGAGAAATGCCCCCTAGTCGGGTCTAATGTACCTTGGGCCTTCATGCAGGGCGAAATCGCAACTATCTTAGCTGGGGATGTTAAAGTGAAAAAAGAGAGAGACCCTTGAACCGCAGGGCAGCGACCCCTTTTGCCCTAGACCACCTCCTCTTCAATCTGGAGGGCCCTTCCCCCACCTGCTTCCATTTCCCTTCCCACCAAGATGTAGAATTGTGAATAACTGCAAAAAGTTAGTCTTATGTATAGACATTATTTTCGTCGTATGTTTCTATATTTTGAAACAGGTATGTAACTTCTTCATTTGAAGGATAAGCTGGTTGTGTTAAGCAGTATAATATTGATTGGGTCATTTGCATCATATTTGTTAGCATTTATTTGGTGGCAGAATGTTTGCGTAGGTACAGCATTAATAGCCCTTAGCAACAACTGCTGCTGGTGTGTATTTTTGTAAATGTTATGCACTCTGAAAGGAAAAACACACAAAAGAAAAAAATTTTTTGTTGTTGTTTTTGTTTTGCCAAGGCCAGTGTTGCTGCCTAAAAAAAAAAAAAAGAAAAAGAAAAAAGAAAAAAAATTGATTCTATAAAATGGTGAAAGCTTCTCTCTAAACAGCCCCAAGTGTTGGAAGTCTTCACTTAATTTTGTTCTGTTCTGTTTTGTTTTCCTGTTCTGTTTGCAAAATAGTAAGGGGGGTGTTGGGAGGGGATGGGTGTTTTTTGTTGCAAGTTTGTGAGGGGGAAATGTTTCGGTTTGTTTCTCCTGACCTGAATGTGTTGGATCTTCAAGTGTCGTTTTGTTTTGGCTTTATTGATGCACGGATGCTTTTGAACCGTAGAGCGAAAAGCTAGACATGGAGAACTTGCTCTGTTTGTCCTTTATACATTTCTGTAGTTAACAGAACACTGTAATGTGCCTTGGAGCTTAGTAACTTGTAATAAATTCAATTGATAATTAATTCTGCCCTGAGTCAGCAAGTTGTCTTTCTAGGGCTGAGAGGCCACACACACCACTCCCAACTAAGAGGACAACTGTTACTTCCCACCTGGAACCAGGAATCCTGGTTCCTTTGAAGGCTCTTGGAGCTGGCTGCCCCACCCCCTGGGTACCAGACTGTTTACATTTTACCTCCCCTGTAATCTGCAGTTGCTGACTAAGCAATTTCTGTTTACTCTTTCAGCATCTTTACCCCCACCCCACCCCCACATGGGACCCAGCTGCAAAAAGCATTGTCAGAAGCGCTTTCTGGGCTTTCCCTGGGGCTATGAGGATACATTGATACTCAGCGCAGCTGTTACTTAACAAACAAGTGGGATCAGAGAGAAATATAGAATGAACCCTATTAAGGTGCTTTGCCTCCACACACAGGGTAAAATCTACTGTCATTGCACACTTAAAACAAAAGGTGTCTAGCTGGGCTTTGCTTCCGTGTGTAAATGAAGACGTGATCAGCTGGCTTCCTGCTACTCCTACCGGTAGTGTGTGCATTCCCTGACTGTTCCCATTTCTGAATCCGCCATGATGGACTCTAGCCCTCTGGAACTATAAGCTAAAATAAACCCTTCCTTTCAAATTAAAAAGTGTCTTGCTGGGCGTGGGGGCAGGGAAGGTTGTGAGCGTCTGGGAGGCAAAAGCATGTTGATTGCAAAGCAGTTCCCACCTCATTCATTATGTCCTACCCTTTAATGAGTGCTTCTTAAGTCAGGACACCGCTGATCAGAGCAGACAGGGAGATGGGGGTGGAAGGAAAAAGAAAGCAAAGGTTACTCAGGCACCAAATGGAATCCATTTTACTGGCAAAGATACTCCAGTATTAATTGGCTTTGTTGTGGGCATTTGTGAAGTTCTGGTGGGTGGAGAAGGAGAGAACTGCACCCTCTGGGGCTCAGAGCGCCCCACCCCCCACCCCCCAGCAGACACCAGACTAGCCTTTCATCCAGTTAGAGCAAGGCAAATAAATAGTCCTGGTTTGAACCTTGTCCTTTCCTGGCCATGACAGAGGACAAGAACAGGAGAAAGGAAGCAAAACACAACCGTGGTGACCCGAACTGAAATTAATTCCTAGCCACTCCCCATTCCTGGTCCTAGTGAACTGACCAGATAGGACTGCCTGCCCTGCCCACGTTGGAGGGAATGATCAGCCCTACCTGACGGGTGTCACGAGGAGCAGAAGGGCAGGGAGGTGGGAATTCAAATCACCAGGTAATCCTAAACACCAGTATGGAGGTTTGGTTGGTGTTGGGACTTGCTATTAATAATGCCCTTTGGGTTTCTGTTGCAGCTTTGCCCCCATATTGGAGTGGACACTAGAACCCTGTGTGCCGGTGTGGGTGTGGTGTGTGGGTTTGGGAATGGGGATCCATGGGGCTTGCAAGGATGCTAGATGGGAGGTGTCTGGCTCACCTCTAAGAATCTCCCTACATATAAATAGATGCTCATTCCTGTCAGCTTCCTGCAAATGTGTCCTTGGTTTTCATCTGTTGCCAAGTGTTGTATTGGTGCTTATGACTCATGAAACCTATTTTCATCCTCAGGGGTAATTAACTGGGAGGGGGGTGATAATGTGTAGTAGACTGTAGGAAGAGTTAATTCTAAAACCCATCCAGCGGCCAATCACTTAAAGGTCTGGGCTGCTTTTCTTACAGACTCATTAATAAAACCTGAGCAGGTTTTGCCTGGAAGATTTCTCCAAGGTACTCCCAACCCCCACACCAAATGCGCTACAGCTTTTGAGCTGGGTGAGCCTCAGGGGGGAAAGGCCCACTTGTGGACTCAGATGTGAGGATTGCCTGTCCCGGGGTGGATGCCGTGAATGGTGTCGGCCCTGTTACCTACCTGTGCACAGGCGGGCTCCTGCTTGCCTGCCACTGTCTCTTCATTGCTTTGGGATTATGATCAGGAACTTTTAGGATTATGAGGCCCTTGATTCCTAGTACATATGGGCAAGAGGGCCTGTCATTAAGAGCTAAGAACGGTGTCGTTTGCTCCCCCTCTTGTTGCCGGGTGCTATTATTAGGAGAAGCAGCAGGCTGTAGTAATGAGGCATCCAGCAAAGGAGGCTGGGTTGGTTTCACTTAGGAAGCCTGACTTGACAAGACGGTGGAGAGAAGTAAACCAGAGGAAACGCTCAGAGGTTAGGGCAGAGCTCAGGCTGGAAGTGAATCATAAAATAGCCGGTGCAGTTCATTTAAGTTTACCATAGCCAAGGGCCGCTGGTTAAATGGGGCTCTGTCTGTTGGGGGCGGGGGGGGGGGAGGAGTGATAAGACTTCTCTTTGCTGGACTTGTTTAGCAGCTAGTGTGGTTGCCTCCACCAGTCTTGGTTTGGTTCTCAGATCCTCCCTTCCCCAAAGTGGTCCACACGGGACGCGTAGGACGGTTTTCCTTCTCCGGCCCCGAGGATTATGATGTATTTCAGAGACTCACAGCCAAGTGTTTAGCCGACTCTAAACTCCTTTTATTCCCATGTTACTTGGGAATCCCTACTCCAGTTTCCCGTCCCCACTTTGCTCCCAAAACCGTAGGGAATGGCCAACATTTTATAGTCTATATTTTACTGTTTATATGCCTTTACCTGTGCATCTAACACAGTCATAATGATTCTTTAGGTGACGTGGCTGTGAGGGGAGA
Organism: Arvicola amphibius; assembly: GCF_903992535.2. Taxonomy (NCBI): domain Eukaryota; kingdom Metazoa; phylum Chordata; class Mammalia; order Rodentia; family Cricetidae; genus Arvicola; species Arvicola amphibius. The sequence goes on from NC_052053.1 coordinate 92,038,602, forward strand.
GGGCAGGGACAGTGAGAATTTAACAGCTTTGGAAGAACAGATTGTTGGGGACATGTTGGTCACTGGAGACAATACCATGGATGATCTGTCTGCAACAGAGTTCGCAATTTTTAATCCTTAATATTAATATTCCAGAGATTTCAGGTACATTCTCCCAAGCATCCAGGGTCTGACAATAAAAAAAAGTACTGAGATTCACTCTTTGACTATTTGAGAGCATCTCAGGTAGTCCAGGCTAACCTGGAACTCACTCTGTAGCCAAGGCTGGCTTTGAACTTTTGATCCTCCTCCTCTGGACACTGCCTCTGGGTGCTGGGGCTATAGGACTGTACTTCAGGCCCAGATTTCTTGAAATTGACTTTCGTTTCCTCCTAAATCTTATCAAGCACAGGAAGCAGGACATGAGAATGACCCTTAAGGCCTAGGGAAACAGTTTGTCCATTCGACAGCACTAGGGATTGAACCCTAGGCCTCCACCCGTGCTAGGTCTGTGCTCTTCCCCAGAGCCATAGCCTTATAGCCTTACCCCCTTTTTAGTTTTTATTCCAGCTGGCTTGGAATTTGCTAAGTAGACCAGGCTGGCCTGAAACTCATAGGGATCAGCCTGTGTCTGCCTCCTGAGTGCTGCTATTAAAGGTGTGAATCATCATGCCCAAGTGACTGTTTTTATAAAGGGGCTTAGGAACATCTACAGCCCATCTATGAGACTTGAGTTCAGAACTCAGGCCAGTGCACGATCCAGCTTACTAATGTGAGGACCTCAATGCAAAGAGAAGTAAAAAAAAAAAAAAAAAACTTGCCTAGGATCACACAGTGACAGCGTCTGAGCTGGATTCTTATTTGAAAACAGTGTTAGTAGACAGTAAACAAAAACAAAGAAAAAACTCTACCAAAAGGAATGATGATGAAGTGGACAAAGGGAGAGAAAGTACCGGGGGGGGGGGGGGGAAAGGGAGGGGGGGGCGTGGTCGTCATTAATTCTCGGATGACGACATTTGTCCCGTGGTTTTCAATCATACCTTAGCAATGTTTCTAGGTTTCTGACTATAAATGTCAGATAGGCTTGAATTGTGAAGCCTTTTCTTAACCTTTCATCTCTGGGCCAACCATCACACCTCCTCCCCATTTGCTAATTGGAAACTTCTGGAAGATTTAAGACAATGGATTGCAAAACCAACAGGGACCGTCCATCTGGAAGGGTAAGGAAGAAAGAGATGGAGGGAGAAATGCAGGGGACTCTTTCTTATTCTCTTGAGCTTAGGGGGTTCTCTGCTCTCTCCTAGTCATCCTCTTTGCCTGGCTGATTCTCTCAATGCAAAGACGGAACTGAAAGAGTGAAAACCAGGTGCCAGGTAGAAAGAAGCACACAGAGTTGCCAACTTCAGGCCTGCCCAAGAGGAAGACATAACATTCCATTTTATACTAAGGTCAGCTGAACTCAGATTGAACACTCAAGTTCAAGCCCCAGGTTAACCTAGATATCCTGTTCTCTCTCTCTCTCTCTCTCTCTCTCTCTCTCTCTCTCTCTCTCCCTGAAACAGAGGGTTCTCTGTAGCATTGGACCCTGTCCTGGAACTTGCTCTGTAGACTAGGCTGGCCTGGTCCGGTCTCTGCCTCCCACCACCACCACCGGGCTGGATCCCGTTCTCTGCCAAACCCAAGGTTGTTCTGCATATACCACCTCTTCCTTCTGACCTCAAAGCCCCAGGAAATCAAGACTCTGAGCATGAGCCCCACCCATTCCCACTGTCTTCTTCCAGGGTTTAAGGGTGAACCTCACTGTGTTAGGAAGACTGGAAGAGACTTGGCGTCTCTTTAAGGTTCACGTGGGATGCTGAAGCAAGGCTATTTTTCTGGAATCTTCCTCCATTGCTTCCCTCTCCCAACTTAATGAGAGAATGAGCCCACTTCGGTGTCAGCTTTGAAGAAACAGGTGGGCAGGGAGCAGATGGTGCCTCTCGATTCTAATGTCTATTGCTCCTCTGGGGAGCATCAGCTCCACTGACCACTGTGTTCTCTGGTATTTTCACTTGTTTTAGGGGAAACTGGTCCATTTATTCTTGGGCCTCGTTTGGCCATCCTGCCTATGTAGTGGGCCCCAGAAATGCAACCACCAGCAGGACAGTCTGTTCTCTGACCATAGGGTTGGACCTGACAAAGCTTGCCTTTCTTCAAGAGCTGCTCATTGTGGGTCTTTAGTTTAGGTATTACTAGAGAGACATGCCCTGGCTCCCAGATGATCTCCTTGTGACTCTGGTCAGTCTTTACCCACTTCAGGTCTTGGTTTTGTGATAATGAATCCTTTTTTCCATCTTGTGGTTATTATTTATTTATTTGTTTGTTTGTTTCAAGACAGGGTTTCTCTGTGTAATAGTCCTAGCTGTCCCTAACTCTTCGTAGACCCAGCTGGCCTCAAACTCAGAGATCTGTCTGCCTCTGCCTCCCTAGTGCTGGGATTACAGGTGTGATCCACCACCCCCAGCTCCTTTTTCCATTTTAATATATCATACCCTTGCTTAGAAAGGTCACTTGAATGCCTTTAATTCCAGCACTCAGGAGGGAGGCAGAGGCAGGTGGATCTCTGAGAGATCGAGGCCGGCCTGGTTTACAAGGGCTAGTTCCAGGACAGGCTCCAAAGCTACAGAGAAACCCTGTAGCAAAAACAAAACAAAGAAAAGAAATGTCACTTGAGAGTGAACATGGTGGCACATACCTGTAATCCCAGATTTTGGGAGGTAGAGCCAGGAAGATCAGGATTCAAGGTCCCCTTTGCTATATGGCTCTTTAGTGACCAGCCTGGGCTCTAAGAAACCCTGAAGAGGGAGGTGGGTGAGTATATAGTTCAATTAGGGAAGCTCTTGCCCAGCATGCAGGAGGCCCTGGGTTCCTGCATGAAACCAGATGTGGTGGGTACCTGTAATCCAAGCACATAGGAAGTAGAGGGGAGTGAGAAATTCAAAGTCAGCTGCGCATTGGTGGTGCACACCTGTAACCCCAGAACTGGGGAGGAAGAGGCAGGCAGATCTCTGTGAGCTCGAGGCCAGCCTGGTCTACAAAGCAAGTTCTAGGACAACCAGGGCTGTTATACAGAGAAACTCTGTCTCAAACAAACAAACAGACAAACCAAAAGAAGTTCAAGATCATCTTTGGCTAACCTTGGAATTCAAGGCCATCTTGGGTTACCTAAAACCTAATATCAAAAAATTAAATGAAAGTGGAAATTTTTTGTTTATTTGTTTATTTTGTTTTTCAAGAGAGGGTTTCTCTGTATAACACGGCTGTCCAGGAACTTGCTTTGTAGACCAGCTAGTTTTGAACTAGAGAGATCTGCTTGCCTCTACCTCCAGAGTGCTGAGATTAAAGATGTGTGCCACCACACTGCTCGACTCAAGTGTTTTAATTTTAGAGGAAGCACTATAGGTGACTCAATGGTTAAGAGCTATTTATTTACTTATTTATTTATGTTTTTCGAGGCAGGGTTTCTCTGTAGCTTTGGAGCCTGTTCTGGAACTAGCTCTTGGTTTTGTTTTTTTTTTTTTTTGGTTTTTTTTTTTTTTTTTTTTTTTTTTTTTTTTTTTTTTTGGAACTAGCTCTTGTAGACCAGACTGGCATCAAACTCACAGAGATCCGCGGACCTCTGCTTCTCAAATCCTGGAATTAAAGGTGTATACCACCACCGCCCGGCTTGCTTAAGAGCTCTTATTGCTCTTCCAGAAGACCTGAGTTCTGTTCCTAGTGCCTGTACTTAGTGACTTAGAACCACCTCCAACTCAAGTTCTAGGGAATCTGACCCCTTCTTCTGGCTCCCTCAGGAATGCACATGGCACACCTACAAACATGCAGACAAAACACTCAAATAAAGCCAGGTATGGTGGCCTCTATTCCTGGCACTCTGGCCAAGGAGGCAGGCAGATCTCTATGATTCAAGGCCATCCCACTCTGTAGTGAGAGTTCTATCACAGAGGGATCCCGTCTCAAACAACAAACGAAGAAAACCTACCACTCTTATTTATCTAAAACTACTTTTAAGAACTAAGACTATTAAGAGAAAAATATTATTCCCAGCACTCAGGAGGCCAGAGCAGGCATAGATCTCTGATCGAGTTTGAAGTCTGCCTGGTCTACACAGTGAGTTCCAAGTCAGCCAGGACAATGTGGAGAGACCCTGTCTTAAAACCCGAGAGAGAGAGAGAGAGAGAGAGAGAGAGAGAGAGAGAGAGAGAGAGAGAGAGAGAGAGAGAGAGCATACAGAGCATGAAAAGCTACTCAGTATAAAGTAGGTCAATCTCCTTTCCGTCCTCATCTTCAGACTGAAGGGATCAACTCGAAGTCCTGTGTGCATGTTTTCATGAGTACTGGGTGCCTGAAGGAGCTTGGGTCTCTACTACAGCTCCCCTGAGCCTAGTACACATCAGAGAACAGTACAGGATAAAGACCTGGCCTGGGGTCACAGAGACTGTCTGAATCCTGGGCCCCCAAGCCCACATAAAGGGTTAGCTTATATTCTTTTTTTGTTTTTAGCTTATATTCTATATAAAGTCCTAGACGAGGTGTGTGTCTGCATATGTGTGTAGATGTACATATGTAGGTACTTCTATGTATCTATATATGCCTGTCTTTGGCTCACATCCAGGTAACTTACATGCTACCTGCATGTTGTATGGGTCCAGCTCCTTAAGCTAGCCTCTATGTGGCAGTTTGAGTATTCCTTAGAAGGAACAACCCGGGACAGGGTATCCCCTGCAATGTTCCATAGCCTTCCTTACCAACCACTAAACAGCACACCCCCCACCTCCCACTACCCCTCAGCTGGCAGAATTGTACTCTAGGGGACCGCCTGAGGAGCCTGGCTGGAAGGAAAGAGGGAGGAGAGGCCAGGTATTAGGTTAGTGGTAGAGAGCTTGCCTAGCATGAGGCCATGGGTTCTACCCCCAGCACTGTAATAAATACACCACAAATGAATGGTTTGTTTTGTTTTGCTTGTTTGTTTGTTTTCTTTTTAGTTTTTCAAGACAGATCTCACTGTTTAGCTCTGTCCTGGAACTTGCTTTGTAGATCAGACTAGCCTCGAACTCACAGAGATTCACCAGCCTCTGCCTCCCGAGTGCTGGGATTAAAGGCATGCACCACCACCGCCCGGCTACGAATGAATGGATAATAAATAAAAGAATACACCAGGGCAAATCAGGAAGGGTAGTATATACTTGAATTCTAAGCTCTTGGGAAGCATGCAAGAGAAGCATGAAGTCAGGGTCAATTTCAGCTCCATAGAAAATTCAAAGCCAGGCTGGGTTAAGTGACAGCCTGTCCCTAAAACAACACCAACAAAATGAAAACAGGGCCAAAAATCATCCAATGTAACCTTCAGACCCAATGGTAGACTCACATTGCCATGTGTTGTTTCTCCGTTCCACAGCCAATCTTTGAGATTGGAGGTGGCTAGTATTCTTCTTTGACAGAAAAAAAATATTCCTAATAGGTCCTGTCTTTGCCTCTACTTCCCAGAGCTTACCCTCGCTCCTCCCTGATGCCCCCCCCCCCCCCGCCAGTTCTGTTCCCCATCCGGTGCTCATCTGTGCCCACTCTTTCAGGGAGCCGAGAAGCAAGCACTAGCTCCAGGCTCTGGAACACCTGTCTCCAGCAGCCCCAGGAGGCCAGGCTACAGCTCAGGACAGGCTTGAGTGGCTGGCGGTGCCTGAAGTGCTGCTGGCCAGCGCCCTGGGAGAGGTGGCTCTGGAATGCTGGCCTAGTGGACCTGAAGGAATTAATTCAGTGCCCCTGGGTCTCAGCCCAGATTGTCATGTGACTACCTCCCACAAGCTCCCCTACCCCTAACCTCTAGTCTGCCTGGAGCCCAAGACCTGGGGCACTATTGGTCTTGGATCTGGGCTGGACAGCTGATCTCTCCTTGGGGAGTTGCCAACTGGAGTTGCAACTCCCGGGTGGGTTGGGGGTTGGGTCCTGGAAGTAGGAGAGCTGCTGGGTGACAAAGGCAGGTGACTGAACGCATTACTAAGGTATAAGAGGACGGGAGTTGATAGGGAGTGAAAGGAGAAGCAGCAGAAGGGAGGCAGGGTCCTCCTCTTCAACTGGGGTTAACCCCTGCCAGGAAGCGGCCTCTTTGGCTCCAGGCCAGTCCTACTCAGCTGGGCCTCCAGGCCATCTCTCTGATCTGACTGTGTCTGAGAAGGAGACAAAGCCAACCCTAGGGCAGGAAGCGAGCACTAACCACTCCAGGTCAGCCTCAGGGACCCGCCCCTAGTCTTGTCTCTCCCCTTAATCTCAGTCTCTACCCATCCTGTGGAGGTAGAAATTGGGGTGAGCATGTATCTGCC